>NC_069510.1:10596333-10803833 GCF_027579735.1 Bombina bombina | reverse complement strand
AAAGCTGACAAATAGATGCAGTTTTTAAAGTTTCTTTAGTTGTTTTAATATTAAAAAAATACGTGTACATTTAGTGTCTATAAAACAATGGTAGCTGCCATGTTGTAACTTAGGTTACCTTCTCTGCTGTGGCCAATTAGGGACAGTTATAAATTGGTTCACTAGAGTGTGCAGCCAATGGCTGTGTGGAATATAACAGTTCTCAGTACTTCAATTTCTAACAGGAACTGAAAAGCTCAAGATTGTCATAAAGAAATTACAGGAAAAGTGAGCAAAATACCTTAAATTCTTGTTGTGCCCTCAGTCCAATGAGGATGACTGCATTGCAGTTACAGCCAATGGATATTCAGCAGAATCCTAGTACATTATTTTCACAGTAAACACAGCGATAGTGTTGCCAATATATATATATATATATATATATATATATATATATATATATATATATATATATATATATATACACAGTATATATAAAACATCAAGCTTTAATAACACACATCATTATTTGTAAGTCCTTTTTGTACCCCAATATCACCCATGTTACAACTGTGTGGGGCAGCTAATCACCAGGATATTTAGCGTGCCGTTCAGTATACCAGTACGGTTGACAGAAGACAGCTCACAGATACGCAGTGTGACTGCCACTGTATGAAATAGTAAATTAGCACATTTATGCATTCAGGGGGATTAGTGATTGTGGACCTTTAAGTATCCAAACAAATAATTAGTTGAAGTAATCTATGCAGTTATTGCAAATCTCTTGTTAAATAGATAACATTGTGCTCACTTCCATGTACAGCAGACAGACAGTGCTAGGTCATGTGTGCCATATAGATAACATTGTGCTCACTCTCATGTACAGCAGACAGACAGTGCTAGGTCATGTGTGCCATATAGATAACATTGTGCTCACTCTCATGTACAGCAGACAGACAGTGCTAGGTCATGTGTGCCATATAGATAACATTGTGCTCACTCTCATGTACAACAGACAGTGCTAGGTCATGTGTGCCATATAGATAACATTGTGCTCACTCTCATGTACAGCAGACAGACAGTGCTAGGTCATGTGTGCCATATAGATAACATTGTGCTCACTCTCATGTACAGCAGACAGTGCTAGGCCATGTGTACCATATAGATAACATTGTGCTCACTCTCATGTACAGCAGACAGTGCTAGGTCATGTGTGCCATATAGATAACATTGTGCTTACTTCCATGTACAACAGCCAGACAGTGCTAGGTCATGTGTGCCATATAGATAACATTGTGCTCACTCTCATGTACAGCAGACAGACAGTGCTAGGTCATGTGTGCCATATAGATAACATTGTGCTCACTCTCATGTACAGCAGACAGTGCTAGGTCATGTGTACCATATAGATAACATTGTGCTCACTCTCATGTACAGCAGACAGTGCTAGGTCATGTGTGCCATATAGATAACATTGTGCTTACTTCCATGTACAACAGCCAGACAGTGCTAGGTCATGTGTGCCATATAGATAACATTGTGCTCACTCTCATGTACAGCAGACAGACAGTGCTAGGTCATGTGTGCCATATAGATAACATTGTGCTTACTTCCATGTACAACAGCCAGACAGTGCTAGGTCATGTGTGCCATATAGATTATATTGTGCTCACTCCCGTGTAGAATGCAAATTGTACAAGAACCAGCACTGAATTGCTAAAAAGTTTAAAAAAAGCCCTATTATAAGGGGGCAGTCTGCAGAGTCTTAGATACAAGGTAATCACAGAGGTAAAAAGTATATTAATATAACTGCGATACGGAGCAGTCTGCAGAGGCTTAGATACAAGGTAATCACAGAGGTAAAAAGTGTATCAATATAACTGAGATAAGGGGCAGTCTGCTGAGGCTTAGTTACAGGGTAATCACAGTGGTAAAAAGTATATTGATATAACTGAGATAAGGGGCTTAGATACAAGGTAATCACAGAGGTAAAAAGTATATCAATATAACTGAGATAAGGGGGCAGTTGCAGAGGCTTAAATGCAAGGTAATCACAAAGGTAAAAAGTATATTAATATAACTGAGATAAGGAGCAGTCTGCAGAGGCTTAGTTACAGGGTAATCACAGTGGTAAAAAGTATATTAATATAGCTGAGATAAGGAGCAGTCTGCAGAGGCTTGGATACAAGGTCATTACAGAGGTAAAAAGTGTATTAATATAACTGAGATAAGGAGCAGTCTGCAGAAGCTTAGATACAAGGTAATCACAGAGGTAAAAAGTGTATTAATATAACTGAGATAAGGGTCAGTCTGCAGAGGCTTAGATACAAGGTAATCACAGGTAAAAAGTATATTAATATAACTGAGATAAGGAGCAGTCTGCAGAGGCTTAGATACAGGGTAATCACAGAGGTAAAAAGTATATTAATATAACTGAGATAAGGAGCAGTTTGCAGAGGCTTAGATACAAGGTAATCACAGAGGTAAAAAGTATATTAATATAACTGAGATAAGGAGCAGTCTGCAGAGGCTTAGATACAGGGTAATCACAGAGGTAAAAAGTATATTAATATAACTGAGATAAGGAGCAGTCTGCAGAGGCTTAGATACAAGGTAATCACAGAGGTAAAAAATATATTAATATAACTGAGATAAGGGTCAGTCTGCAGAGGCTTAGATACAAGGTAATCACAGAGGTAAAAAGTGTATTAATATGACTGAGATAAGGGTCAGTCTGCAGAGGCTTAGATACAAGGTAATCACAGAGGTAAAAAGTGTATTAATATATAACTGAGATAAGGAGTAGTCTGCAGAGGCTTAGATACAAGGTAATCACAGGTAAAAAGTATATTAATATAACTGAGATAAGGGTCAGTCTGCAGAGGCTTAGATACAAGGTAATCACAGAGGTAAAAAGTGTATTAATATAACTGACATAAGGGTCAGTCTGCAGAGGCTTAGATACAAGGTAATCACAGGTAAAAAGTATATTAATATAACTGAGATAAGGAGCAGTCTGCAGAGGCTTAGATACAGGGTAATCACAGAGGTAAAAAGTATATTAATATAACTGAGATAAGGAGCAGTTTGCAGAGGCTTAGATACAAGGTAATCACGGAGGTAAAAAGTATATTAATATAACTGAAATAAGGGGGCAGTTTGCAGAGGCTTAGATACAGGGTAATCACAGAGGTAAATAGTATATTAATATAACTGAGATAAGGGGGCAGTTTGCAGAGGCTTAGATGCAAGGTAATCACAGAGGTAAAAAGTATATTAATATAACTGAGATAAGGGGCAGTCTGCTGAGGCTTAGTTACAGGGTAATCACAGTGGTAAAAAGTATATTGATATAACTGAGATAAGGGGCTTAGATACAAGGTAATCACAGAGGTAAAAAGTATATCAATATAACTGAGATAAGGGGGCAGTTTGCAGAGGCTTAAATGCAAGGTAATCACAAAGGTAAAAAGTATATTAATATAACTGAGGTAAGGAGCAGTCTGCAGAGGCTTAGTTACAGGGTAATCACAGTGGTAAAAAGTATATTAATATAGCTGAGATAAGGAGCAGTCTGCAGAGGCTTGGATACAAGGTCATTACAGAGGTAAAAAGTGTATTAATATAACTGAGATAAGGAGCAGTCTGCAGAAGCTTAGATACAAGGTAATCACAGAGGTAAAAAGTGTATTAATATAACTGAGATAAGGGTCAGTCTGCAGAGGCTTAGATACAAGGTAATCACAGGTAAAAAGTATATTAATATAACTGAGATAAGGAGCAGTCTGCAGAGGCTTAGATACAGGGTAATCACAGAGGTAAAAAGTATATTAATATAACTAAGATAAGGAGCAGTTTGCAGAGGCTTAGATACAAGGTAATCACAGAGGTAAAAAGTATATTAATATAACTGAGATAAGGAGCAGTCTGCAGAGGCTTAGATACAGGGTAATCACAGAGGTAAAAAGTATATTAATATAACTGAGATAAGGAGCAGTCTGCAGAGGCTTAGATTCAAGGTAATCACAGAGGTAAAAAGTATATTAATATAACTTAGATAAGGGGCAGTCTGCAGAGGCTTAGATACAAGGTAATAACAGAGGTAAAAAGTGTATTAATATAACTGAGATAAGGGTCAGTCTGCAGAGGCTTAGATACAAGGTAATCACAGAGGTAAAAAGTGTATTAATATATAACTGAGATAAGGAGTAGTCTGCAGAGGCTTAGATACAAGGTAATCACAGGTAAAAAGTATATTAATATAACTGAGATAAGGAGCAGTCTGCAGAGGCTTAGATACAGGGTAATCACAGAGGTAAAAAGTATATTAATATAACTGAGATAAGGAGCAGTCTGCAGAGGCTTAGATACAAGGTAATCACAGAGGTAAAAAGTATATTAATATAACTGAGATAAGGAGCAGTCTGCAGAGGCTTAGATACAGGGTAATCACAGAGGTAAAAAGTATATTAATATAACTAAGATATGGAGCAGTCTGCAGAGGCTTAGATACAGGATAATCACAGAGGTACAAAGTATATTAATATAACTGAGATAAGGGTCAGTCTGCAGAGGCTTAGATACAGGGTAATCACAGAGGTAAAAAGTATATTAATATAACTGAGATAAGGAGCAGTCTGCAGAGGCTTAGATACAAGGTAATCACAGAGGTAAAAAGCGTATTAATATAACTGAGACAATGAGCAGTCTGCAGAGGCTTAGATACAAGGTAATCACAGAGGTAAAAAGTATATTAATATAACTGAGATAAGGGGCAGTCTGCAGAGGCTTAGATACAGGGTAATCACAGAGGTAAAAAGTATATTAATATAACTGAGATAAGGGGCAGTCTGCAGATGCTTAGATACAAGCTAATCACTGAGGTAAAAAAGTATATTAATATAACTGAGATAAGGGGCAGTCTGCAGAGGCTTAGATACAGGGTAATCACAGAGGTAAAAAGTATATTAATATAACTGAGATAAGGAGCAGTCTGCAGAGGCTTAGATACAAGGTAAACACAGAGGTAAAAAGTATATCAATATAACTGAGATAAGGGGCAGTCTGCAGAGGCTTAGATACAGGGTAATCACAGAGGTAAAAAGTATATCAATATAACTGAGATAAGGGGCAGTCTGCAGACGCTTAGATACAGGCTAATTACACAGGTAAAAAGTATATTAATATAACTGAGATAAGGGGCAGTCTGCAGAGGCTTAGATACAGGGTAATCACAAAGGTAAAAAGTATATTAATATAACTGAGATAAGGGGGCAGTCTGCAGAGGCTTAGATACAAGGTAATCATAGAGGTAAAAAGTATATTAATATAACTGAGATAAGGAGCAGTCTGCAGAGGCTTAGATACAGGGTAATCACAGAGGTAAAACGTATATTAATATAACTGAGATAAGGGGCAGTCTGCAGAGGCTTAGATACAGGCTAATTACACAGGTAAAAAGTATATTAATATAACTGAGATAAGGGGCAGTCTGCAGAGGCTTAGATACAGGGTAATCACAAAGGTAAAAAGTATATTAATATAACTAGGGAATGGGTAATAAAGGGATTATCTATCTTTTTAAACAATAATTTTCAAGTAGACTTAAACTAATTTGTTAGCAGAAGTAAATTGGGAAGTTGTTTAAATCTGATTGTTCTATCAGAATAATGAAAGATAACATTTTGGGTCTCATGCCCCTTTAACAATATTATTAGCCATTAAAGGGACATGGATACTTTCATGCTTCTTTCTGTGAGAGCATACTGATGTAGTCTGAGGAGTGTGCACATCGTGAACACTATGGGCTCTATAGTTTCCGGCTCGTCTGAAACAGAAGTTAAGAAGCAGCATTCATAAGACCGCTGCTCCTTAACTTGTCCTCCACCTTTTAGGTGGTAGATTGAAATTATCCCGATCCGATCGGGGTGATTGACAGCCCCTGCTAGCCGCCGATTGGCCGCCAGTGAGCAGGGTGCAGCATTGCACAAGCATTTCACTAGAAATGCCTCTGCAATGATAATACGATGTCTGCATTTAGCGATGTCAAACGGACATGATTCACTATAGCGAATCATGTCCGCTCGACATTTAGTACATTTACCCCTATATGTCATTGTTTATGTTTTTCATATAATGCTCGTCACATGCACGCTCCTGACTCTACTTCAGTATGCTCTCATAAAATGAGCTATTATTATTTGTAGAGCGCCAACATATTCCGCAACTCTAAGTTTCTACAAAAACGCCCAAGAGATAGTATATTTGCTAATAGAATTACATTTTATATATTTTTTTTCATTGTATGCTCTGTCTGAATCATGCGAGCTTTATTTTGTCTTTCTATTGCCTTTAAACAGATAAATAACAAAAAACAAAAATATTTGAGATCTTATGAAATGAAACATTTCTCTGGCAGCACTCCCAGTGACTGATTTAAAAATAAATTAATAAATAACTTTCTTTTCTTCTGTTATGTGTGATCAGTCCACGGGTCATCATTACTTCTGGGATATAACTCCTCCCCAACAGGAAATGCAAGAGGATTCACCCAGCAGAGCTGCATATAGCTCCTCCCCTCTACGTCAGTCCCAGTCATTCTCTTGCACCCAACGACTAGATAGGATGTGTGAGAGGACTATGGTGATTATACTTAGTTTTTATGACTTCAATCAAAAGTTTGTTATTTTAAAATAGCACCGGAGCGTGTTATTACTTCTCTGGCAGAGTTTGAGGAAGAATCTGACAGAGATTTTTTACTATGATTTTAACCGGAGTCGTTAAGATCATATTGCTGTTCTCGACCATCTGAGGGAGGTAAAGGCTTCAGATCAGGGGACAGCGGGCAGATGAATCTGCATTGAGGTATGTGGCAGTTTTTATTTTCTGAATGGAATTGATGAGAAAAGCCTGCCATACCGTTAAAATGACATGTATGTATACACTTCAGTATTCTGGGGATGGTATTTCACCGGAACTACTGTGTTAAAAGTCACTAATCCTTTTAATAACTATTCTCATGTTAAACGTTTTTGCTGGAATGTAGAATCGTTTACATTGCTGAGGTACTGTGTGAATAAATATTTGGGTATTATTTTCCACTTGGCAGTTTTTTTGCTTTAATTGTGACAGTTTCGTTTCTCTTCACTGCTGTGTGGGAGAGGGAGGGGCCGTTTTTGGCGCTCTTTGCTACGCATCAAAAAATTCCAGTCAGCTACTTTTATATTTCCTGCATGATCCGGTTCATCTCTGACAGATCTCAGGGGTCTTCAAACTTCTTTGAAGGGAGGTAAATTCTCTCAGCAGAGCTGTGAGAATTCTTATAGTGACTGTGTATAAAAAACGTTGTTTTGTTTTCTTATGTACAAATTTAATTAGTGTTGTTTTTTACTAATGGGAACAAACCTTTGCTAAAAGTTGTGTTGTTTTAAAGTTTGATGCAATAACTGTTTTTCAGTTCATTATTTCAACTGTCATTTAATCGTTAGTACCTCTTTGAGGCACAGTGCGTTTTTTTGCTAAAAAAGATTATAACCAAGTTGTAAGTTTTTTTGCTAGTGTGTTAAACATGTCTGACTCAGAGGAAGATATCTGTGTCATTTGTTCCAATGCCAAGGTGGAGCCCAATAGAAATTTATGTACTAACTGTATTGATGCTACTTTAAATAAAAGTCAATCTGTACAATGTGAACAAATTTCACCAAACAGCGAGGGGAGAGTTATGCCGACTAACTCGCCTCACGCGACAGTACCTGCATCTCCCGCCCGGGAGGTGCGTGATATTTTGGCGCCTAGTACATCTGGGCGGCCATTACAGATAACATTACAAGATATGGCTACTGTTATGACTGAAGTTTTGTCTAAATTACCTGAACTAAGAGGCAAGCGTGATCACTCTGGGGTGAGAACAGAGTGCGCTGACAATGCTAGGGCCATGTCTGATACTGCGTCACAGCTCGCAGAGCATGAGGACGGAGAGCTTCATTCTGTGGGTGACGGTTCTGATCCAAACAGATTGGACTCAGATATTTCAAATTTTAAATTTAAATTGGAGAACCTCCGTGTACTACTAGGGGAGGTCTTAGCAGCTCTCAACGATTGTAACACTGTTGCAATACCAGAGAAACTGTGTAGGTTGGATAAATACTTTGCGGTACCGGCGAGTACTGACGTTTTTCCTATACCTAAGAGACTAACTGAAATTGTTACTAAGGAGTGGGATAGACCCGGTGTGCCGTTCTCACCCCCTCCAATATTTAGAAAGATGTTTCCAATAGACGCCACCACTCGGGACTTATGGCAAACGGTCCCCAAGGTGGAGGGAGCAGTTTCTACTTTAGCTAAGCGTACCACTATCCCGGTGGAGGATAGCTGTGCTTTCTCAGATCCAATGGATAAAAAATTAGAGGGTTACCTTAAGAAAATGTTTGTTCAACAAGGTTTTATATTACAACCCCTTGCATGTATCGCGCCGATTACGGCTGCGGCAGCATTTTGGATTGAGTCGCTTGAAGAGAACCTTAGTTCCTCTACGCTAGACGACATTACGGACAGGCTTAGAGTCCTTAAACTAGCTAATTCTTTCATTTCGGAGGCCGTAGTACATTTAACCAAACTTACGGCTAAGAACTCAGGATTCGCCATACAGGCACGCAGGGCACTGTGGCTAAAATCCTGGTCAGCTGATGTTACTTCTAAGTCCAAATTACTTAATATACCTTTCAAGGGGCAGTCCTTATTCGGGCCCGGTTTGAAAGAAATTATCGCTGACATTACGGGAGGTAAGGGCCACGCCCTACCTCAAGACAAGGCCAAAGCTAAGGCTAGACAGTCTAATTTTCGTCCCTTTCGGAATTTCAAAACAGGAGCAGCATCAACCTCCACTGCACCAAAACAGGAAGGAGCTGTTGCTCGTTACAGGCAAGGCTGGAAGCCTAACCAGTCCTGGAACAAAAGCAAGCAGGCCAGGAAACCTGCTGCTGCCCCAAAGACAGCATGAACCGAGAGCCCCCGATCCGGGACCGGATCTAGTAGGGGGCAGACTCTCCCTCTTCGCCCAGGCCTGGGCAAGAGATGTTCAGGATCCCTGGGCACTAGAGATCATATCTCAGGGATACCTTCTAGACTTCAAATTATCTCCCCCAAGAGGGAGATTTCATCTGTCAAGGTTGTCAACAAACCAGATAAAGAAAGAAGCGTTTCTACGCTGCGTACAAGATCTGTTAACAATGGGAGTGATCCATCCGGTTCCGTGGTCGGAACAAGGACAAGGGTTCTACTCAAACCTGTTTGTGGTTCCCAAAAAAGAGGGAACTTTCAGGCCAATCTTAGATTTAAAGACTCTAAACAAATTCCTAAGAGTTCCATCGTTCAAAATGGAAACTATTCGGACAATCTTACCCATGATCCAAGAGGGTCAGTACATGACCACAGTGGATTTAAAGGATGCTTACCTTCACATACCGATCCACAAAGATCATCACCGGTATCTAAGGTTTGCCTTCTTAGACAGGCACTACCAGTTTGTAGCTCTTCCATTCGGATTGGCTACGGCTCCAAGAATCTTCACAAAGGTTCTGGGTGCCCTTCTAGCGGTACTAAGACCGCGAGGGATTTCGGTAGCTCCGTACCTAGACGACATTCTAATACAAGCTTCAAGCTTTCAAACTGCCAAGTCTCATACAGAGTTAGTTCTGGCATTTCTAAGGTCGCATGGATGGAAAGTGAACGAAAAGAAGAGTTCTCTCTTTCCTCTCACAAGAGTTCCATTCTTGGGGACTCTTATAGATTCTGTAGAAATGAAGATTTACCTGACAGAAGACAGGTTAACAAAACTTCAAAATGCATGCCGCGTCCTTCATTCCATTCAACACCCGTCAGTAGCTCAATGCATGGAGGTGATCGGCTTAATGGTAGCGGCAATGGACATAGTACCTTTTGCACGCCTACACCTCAGACCGCTGCAATTATGCATGCTAAGTCAGTGGAATGGGGATTACTCAGATTTGTCCCCTGCTCTGAATCTGAATCAAGAGACCAGAAATTCTCTTCTATGGTGGCTTCATCGGCCACACCTGTCCAGGGGGATGCCATTCAGCAGGCCAGACTGGACAATTGTAACAACAGACGCCAGCCTACTAGGTTGGGGCGCTGTCTGGAATTCTCTGAAGGCTCAGGGACTATGGAATCAGGAGGAGAGTCTCCTTCCAATAAACATTCTGGAATTGAGAGCAGTTCTCAATGCCCTTCTGGCTTGGCCCCAGTTAATAACTCGGGGGTTCATCAGGTTTCAGTCGGACAACATCACGACTGTAGCTTACATCAACCATCAGGGAGGGACAAGAAGCTCCCTAGCAATGATGGAAGTATCAAAGATAATTCGCTGGGCAGAGTCTCACTCTTGCCACCTGTCAGCAATCCACATCCCGGGAGTGGAGAACTGGGAGGCGGATTTCTTGAGTCGCCAGACTCTTCATCCGGGGGAGTGGGAACTTCATCCGGAGGTCTTTGCCCAAATACTTCGACGTTGGGGCAAACCAGAGATAGATCTCATGGCGTCTCGCCAGAACGCCAAACTTCCTCGCTACGGGTCCAGATCCAGGGATCCGGGAGCAGTTCTGATAGATGCTTTGACAGCACCTTGGAACTTCAGGATGGCTTATGTGTTTCCACCCTTCCCGCTGCTTCCTCGATTGATTGCCAAAATCAAACAGGAGAGAGCATCAGTAATTCTAATAGCACCTGCTTGGCCACGCAGGACTTGGTATGCAGATCTAGTGGACATGTCATCCTGTCCGCCTTGGTCTCTACCTCTAAGACAGGACCTTCTGATACAGGGTCCATTCAAACATCAAAATCTAACTTCTCTGAAGCTGACTGCTTGGAAATTGAACGCTTGATTTTATCAAAACGTGGTTTTTCTGAGTCGGTTATTGATACCCTGATTCAGGCTAGGAAGCCTGTTACCAGAAGGATT
Source organism: Bombina bombina (assembly GCF_027579735.1). Lineage (NCBI taxonomy): Eukaryota > Metazoa > Chordata > Amphibia > Anura > Bombinatoridae > Bombina > Bombina bombina. The sequence goes on along the minus strand of NC_069510.1, from coordinate 10,792,879 downwards.
TACCATAAAATATGGCGGAAATACCTATACTGGTGCGAATCCAAAGGTTACTCCTGGAGTAAGGTTAGGATCGCTAGGATATTGTCTTTTCTACAAGAAGGTTTAGAAAAGGGTTTATCAGCTAGTTCATTAAAGGGACAGATTTCAGCTCTGTCCATCTTGTTACACAGACGTCTGTCAGAAAATCCAGACGTCCAGTCCTTTTGTCAGGCTTTAGCTAGGATCAAGCCTGTGTTTAAAGCTGTTGCTCCACCATGGAGTTTAAACTTAGTTCTTAACGTCTTACAGGGTGTTCCGTTTGAACCCCTTCATTCCATTGATATAAAAATGTTATCTTGGAAAGTTCTGTTTTTGATGGCTATTTCCTCGGCTCGAAGAGTCTCTGAGTTATCAGCCTTACATTGTGATTCCCCTTATCTGATTTTTCACTCAGACAAGGTAGTTCTGCGTACTAAACCTGGGTTCTTACCTAAGGTAGTCACTAACAGGAACATCAATCAAGAGATTGTTGTCCCATCCTTGTGTCCAAATCCTTCTTCAAAGAAGGAACGTCTTTTACACAATCTGGATGTAGTTCGTGCCCTCAAGTTCTACTTGCAGGCAACTAAAGATTTTCGCCAAACTTCTTCCTTGTTTGTCGTTTACTCTGGACAGAGGAGAGGTCAAAAAGCTTCTGCTACCTCTCTCTCTTTTTGGCTTCGTAGCATAATACGTTTAGCCTATGAGACTGCTGGACAGCAGCCTCCTGAAAGAATTACAGCTCACTCCACTAGAGCTGTGGCTTCCACTTGGGCCTTTAAGAATGAGGCCTCTGTTGAACAGATTTGCAAGGCTGCAACTTGGTCTTCGCTTCATACTTTTTCCAAATTTTACAAATTTGACACTTTTGCTTCTTCGGAGGCTATTTTTGGGAGAAAGGTTCTTCAGGCAGTGGTTCCTTCTGTATAATGAGCCTGCCTATCCCTCCCGTCATCCGTGTACTTTTGCTTTGGTATTGGTATCCCAGAAGTAATGATGACCCGTGGACTGATCACACATAACAGAAGAAAACATAATTTATGCTTACCTGATAAATTCCTTTCTTCTGTTGTGTGATCAGTCCACGGCCCGCCCTGTTTTAAGGCAGGTAAATATCTTTTAAATTATACTCCAGTCACCACTTCACCCTTGGTTACTCCTTTCTCGTTGATTCTTGGTCGAATGACTGGGACTGACGTAGAGGGGAGGAGCTATATGCAGCTCTGCTGGGTGAATCCTCTTGCATTTCCTGTTGGGGAGGAGTTATATCCCAGAAGTAATGATGACCCGTGGACTGATCACACAACAGAAGAAAGGAATTTATCAGGTAAGCATAAATTATGTTTTTTAGATGACTAAACTTACACCTCCTTTTTTTTCTTGCAAAAAGGTCCTCTTAGTGTTAAAGTTTTAAATAATCCCCAGAGGTTTCAAATCCTTACTCACAGTAAATGCAATTAATTCAAAGCTGACCTTAGGGTGAGCAGTAACTTGACCCAGAATGCTCTGCGCCAGTCACAACTAGAGCGTCCCCAGAGAGCCAGGCAGCACACGCTTCGTGGAGCCTCTCTTGTCCTCTCTCTATGGCCTTTCACTTCAGATCTTCTTACCTCTTCATTTTTGCTGTGTCAGCTGCTGTATAAGGCTGGTGGAAACAAAGCTCTGAAAGTGGAAAGCTATTATTTATTTAACTAACACACTGAGCAGTGTTTTCATTGAGACCAGCATTACCCGCTCAAGGCATCAAATGTCACTTTTATTTTACATTTTATTTTACGTGAAGCAACCACGGACACATTTTTATAACCACCCTGACCACAAGAGGGAGCTCCGCGTGTCCTTGTGAAAGGTCATTTATTTTCTTTCATAAATTTGGTGGATTGAAAATTATATTTGTGACACATTGTTCGGCTGTAACTGCTTAAACATCATTTGCAGATTAGAAACTGTACAAAAGTCTCATTATTTTTGTCTTCTTAACTTTTCCAATAAGATAACTCTGGTGTCTAGCTAAAGGGACTGTCTCAACGTGTCCTCGTTACAGCAAAATGCTGTTGTTGACAAATTACAGTGCCAGACCTGGATCCTTCTCAATAGAACCTACCTCCTGACTAGGCTTGGGGCAGATAACCAGATTTATATTTATTGATAAGTAGAACCATATCAATACTGGTGGTTATATGACTGCTTAAGTTGGTAGAAACACTTGCAAACTACTATGTATATGTTACAAGTTAAAGAGACGTTCTAATGCAATAATACATCCTCTAATTTATCAGGGAATTCATTTTTTATTTCTGAACCTAGACAGGTTTAAATACCCATGAGCCAATCAGGAGTAGCAGTTGTGGCTTGCTCCAAGTGGTATTTTATGTATTAAGAGGTTTACCTGAAGTTGTTGTTGGGAATCCACTAGCAGGTATAAGCACTTCCTTACATACACCGCTACTAGGGAGCTTGGCGGGAGAACAGACTCTCTAAAAGGAAGTATACACGAGGGCTGGAAACAATGCCAGATAATCTGATGCTTAGGTCAGGACAAGCCAGAGGATCTGTCAGAATGAGGTACTGGGGCAAGGCAGAATAGGAGTTGAAGACGAGCCAGGTTCAGCAACAGATAATCAATCCACCAAATAATTAAGCCAAGAGAGCAAGAGAAAAGGAGGGTCAAGGTCCAAGCTGAGGTCAATCTAGAGCCAATTAGGAGTCAAGCAATCTGGTTAAATTGACTTCAAAGCTGGTAAGGGAAGCCAGGGATCTGACTACTAGAATGCAGAACTTGAGACAGAATTGGGCAACTGGATAACCAGGAATACCAACTAGGAGAGCTGGAAAAACTAATGTCTTACCACTAGAATATCCAAGCAAGATCAGAAAGGCCTCAGAGGAATTTATATTGCCTCAAGTGATGTCACTGTGATGTATTTCCGTATCCCTTGATTATTTTTAAGTTTTGGTGCGCTCGCTAACCCAGCAGTGATAATAGTTCGGCCTTATTTGTGGGAACTTTGTTGGAAGGCCAACCAAGATCACGAAAAACGCAGCCAGCACAATCTTTAGATTTAACGCAGGGAGATCCGACTTAGGCATAGCGCACTTGTTTTTTTAGTGGATAGCGCATCAGGACACGGGATTAGCGCAACTTGCTTTGCTACCGGAGGGTAGGAGGACGTTAGTGCGATGCAGGTAATGCTGACAAATTTAATCTCTTTACTAGGTTTAAAGTCTTGGGTCATTAGTGCTAAATGATTTAATAAATAAGCATGTGTGTATATCTTTTCTAAGATATGAAGAGTCCACGACGTCATCATTTACTAGTGAGATTATCACTCCTTGCCAGCAGGAGGAGGCAAAGTGCACCACAGCAAAGCTGTTAAAGGGCCAGTAAACCTATAAAATAATAATATATAATTCTGCACATAGTGCAGAATTATATAACATTATATTAGCGCTAGCTTTATTCAACCTAATAGTGCCTGTGAATGTATATTAAAATAGACTGCTTTTCAGACCCGCTCTCTGTGCTCTACTGAGTGGGTCTGTTTTTATCACAGAGCGCATCTGGCCAGCTGTCTAGTCACTGCCCGGCCCGACTGCACCATTACACTAAGTGCAGCTTGCTCCTCAGACAGAGCTGCACTTAGTGTAATGGCGCAGTCGGGCCGGGCTGTGACTAGACAGCTGGCCAGATGCGCTCTTTGATAAAAACAGACCCCCTCAGTAGAGCACAGAGAGCGGGTCTGAAAACAGTCTTTTTTAATATAAATTCACAGGCACTATTAGGTTGAATAAAGCTAGCGCTAATATAATGTTATATAATTCTGCACTATGTGCAGAATTATATAACATTATTTTATAGGTTTACTGGCGCTTTAAGTGTCACTCTCCTACCCATAATCCCCAGTCATTCTCTTTGTCTCTGATAAATGGAGGAGGTGACATTTTAGAAAAATTGGAATTTCTTTCCCTACAAGCAAGATTTTTTGCGTCTAGCCATAGTCCACGTTAATCTCTTCAGTAGGGTAGTGGTGGCTTTAAAGCAGTTAGGAACTTGTGAGGTGGGCCTTGCTGCATTTTTCTTACATACTTGCTACCCTAGTATAGAAAGCCAGAGTAGGTTTTTTCCACAGGTCTCTGTAAGGAGTTGCATCCTTTCACACCGTGTGAGCCGTCTACCTGCTGGACAGCTGAAATTGCAGGTACGTGCTGTTTGCCTTCTAGGTTGGGACTATGGTACTTATTATCTGTGAGAGAGCTCCTAAGAGTACTCAGTGTCTATTTCTATGGATTACATTTTGGACAGAAAAACGCAAGAGATGCAGAGTTTATTGCCTGAGAGCTGGAAAAACGTTACAGAGCTTTTTTTATCCGACCGTCAGATCCTAGACATATTTTCACTGACAGTGTTAGTTTTTTCTTTCTTTTTTCAATCGACTTGAGCGCGTGCTTTTCTTAATGGCGCAGTTTCGCTCAGCTGATCTGTGACCGCCTCTTCTGCTCTGTGTAACAGCTCGTAGCGGTGTCGGAACGGCTGCAGCTTCTCTAGTGAGCAGACTCTAGTGATTTCAGTTAATTGCTGAGGTATAGTGGTGTAATTTATTTTCTGTGAAAAATGCGACTACAGGAAAATTAAAGTTGTAATTTTTCGTTTCTCTTTAGGCTAATTTAGAGTCTTAAAGTGACAGTACAGCTCACCCTTATTGTTCAAATAATTATTTTTTAACATGTAACTGGACTCTGTTCCTATGGTCAATTGTTTAATCTGTTTAGAGACCCAGATTATGGTATCAGATTTTGTGCCTCATGTTTAAATAAGACGTTGGAATGTAAAGAAAATATTTATTATTTCAAATGAGCCTAATGTCTCTTAGGATGATACTGTTCAGGCAATGCCACAACTTTCTCCTCAAACGTCCCAAGCCTCTATGGCGTCACATACAGTGCCCTGCAGTTCCTCTCAGCCTCCTTGTGGAGCTTATTTGCCTGCAGAAATGGCTGCCTAGGTATCTTCTGTGATATCTGTTGCATTATCTGCCTTTTCCTATGCTTAAGGGAAAAACGCAAAAGATGAAAATTATATATTTAGATAGTAAGTTGTCTGCTCCACCTGCTGCTACCCAGGTTACTCTCTCTCATAAGTCTCATGAGGAGGATATGTCGGTAGCTTCTGAGGGTGAAATCTCAGATTCTGACGGTATAATTCCTTCATCTGATGCTGAAGTTGTGTCCTTCAGATTTAAGCTCAAACAATTGTGTATTGTTAAAGGAGGTTTTGGCTACTTTGGACGACTCCAATACTCCTGTCGTTGTCAACCCTAAGAAGTCTACAATGCTTAATATCTATTATGATGTGCCTTCCACTGTGGAAGTGTTTCCTGTTCCAGACCGTGCAACGGAGATTATTTCACAGGAATGGGAGAATCCAGGGATACCTTTTTCCCCATTTCCTGTCTTTTAAAAAGATGTTTCCTGTCGCTGACTCAGTTACAGACTCTTGGTGCACGGTGCCTAAAGTAGAAGGGGCTATTTCTACTCTGGCTAAGAGAACTATGATCCCTGTAGAGGATAGCTGCTCTTTTAAGGATCCCATGGACAAAAAGCTGGAGGCTTATTTGAAAAAGATGTATGTTCATCACGGTCTTCAATGGCAGCCTGAAGTTTGTATTGCTACTGTGTCAAGTATGGTATCTTATTGGTGCAACGTCTTGTCTGATTCAATTTTGGTAGAGACTCCTTTTGGAGGAGATCCAAGACATGATTAAAGCTCTCAAGTTAGCCAATTCCTTTTTTTTCTGATGCGACCATGCAGGTTATTAGACTGGGAGCCAAGTTATCTGGGTTCACTGTCCTAGCCCGCAGGTGTTGTGACTAAAATATTGGTCAGCTGATGTTACCTCTAAATCCAAGCTTCTAGCACTTTCTTACAAGGGTAAGACCTTGTTTGGACCGAGTCTGGCAGAAATTGTTGCAGTCTTTACGGGTGTAAAAGGTTCTTTTCTACCTCAAGATAAGAACAACAGACCTAAAGGATGTCAAAGTAATTTTCGTTCATTTTGTAACTTCAAAGGAAGGTCTTCCTCTTCCAAGCAGGAACAGTCCAAGTCTTCTTGGAAGCCCAATCATTTTTGGAACTAGGGGAAGCAATCAAAGTAACCCGCAGCTGAGTCTAAGTCAGCATGAAGGGTTTGCCCCGATCCGTGATCGGATCAAGTAAGGGGCAGTCTTTCTTTGTTTTATCAAGCATGGATACGAGATGTCCCAGATCTCTGGGCTGTGAGCATAGTATCTCAGGGTTACTAGATAGAATTTAAATCTTTCCCTCCCAATGGCAGATTCCTCTTCTCCAGATTATCTGCAGTCCAGATAAAGAGAGAGGCATTCTTGAAATGTGTTCAGGACCTTTCCTCACTGGGAGTGATAGTTCCAGTAAGGGAATAGGGCCTAGGATTCTATTCAAATCTGTTTGTGGCTCCCCTCCCTAAAAAAAGAGGGAATTTTTCGACCTATTCTAAAGTGTCTAAACAAGTTTCTCAGGGTACCGTCCTTTTAAAATGTAAACCGTTTGTTCCATTTTTCCCTTGGTCCAAGAGGGTCAGTTCATGACGACCATAGACCTGAAGGATGTATATCTTCTTGTTCCCATCCACAGGGATCTACACAAGTTCCTGAGATTCGTCTTTCTAGACCAACACGTTCAATTTGTGACAGGTCTCTGGGAATTGCAGTGGCGCCCTACATGGAAGACATATCGGTTCAGGCACCATCTTTTCAACAAGTAAACTCTCATGCACAGATCTTGTTGTTTTCTATATGTTCCCACAGGTGGAAGGTGAATCTGGAAAAAGAGTTCCCCTGTTCAAGCCACAAGGGTGTTTTTCTTAAGAACCATTATAGATTCCCTATCTATGAGAATTTTTCTGACAGAGGTCAGAAAATCCAAAATTCTTTCCTCCTTGCTTTTCTCTGCAGTCTACTGTTCGACCATCAGTGGCTTAATGTATGGAGGTAATTAGTCTGATGGTCATTTCCATGGATATCATTTCAATTGCTCGATTCCATTTGAGAGCTCTGCAGTTATGCATGCTCAGATAATGGAACGGGGACCGTTCAGATCTATCTCAGAGGATAGATCTAGATCAGTCGACGAGAGACTCTCTTCCGTGGCTGCTTTCTCAGGAGCATCTGCTTCTGGAGACCTTCCTGGGTGATTGTAACCTTGGACGCCAGCCTTCCGGGCTGGGAAGCAATCTGGGACTCGTTAAGGTTGCATGGACTATGAATTCGGAGTCTGCACTCCCCATAAATATCTTGGAGTTGAAAGCGATTTACAATGTCCTTAGCCCAGTTTCTCAGGGTTCAGTCAGACAATATCACCTCAGTGGCTTACATCAACCACCAGGGAGGAAATCAGAATTCTTTAGCCATGAAGGAGGTGGCTCGGATTGTTCAGTGGGCGGAAGCTCACAATTGCTGTCTTTCTTCCATCCACATTCCAGGTGTGGACAACTGGGAAGCGGATTTCCTGAGCAGACAGACATTTCATCCCGGGGAATGGGTACTCCATCCGCAGGTGTTCTCCAGGTTAACCCTCAAACGGGGGATGCAGGAGTTGGATCTGATGGCGTCTCGGCAGAACGCCAAGCTTCCAATGTACGGTTCAAGGTTGAGAGATCTGCAGGCCGCCCTGATAGATGTTCTCGCTGTTTCTTGGGTCTTCAGTCTGGCATATATTTCCTCCGTTTGCTCCCCTTCCACGATTCATAGCTCATATCAAACAGGAGAGAGCATTGGTAATCCTAATAGCTATCTGGTATGCAGACCTAGTGAAGATGTCATCTCTTCCACCTTGGAGGCTGCCTCTGAGGAAGGACCTACTAACTCAGGGTCCATTCCTTCATCCAAATCTCGTTTCTCTGAAGCTGACTGCTGGAGATTAAATGCTTAGTTCTGTTGGTCATTGAGACCATGATTCAGGCTCACAAGCCTGTTACTAGAAAGTTTTTCCATAAGGTATGGTGTAAATACCTTTTTATTGGTGCGAATCCATGGACTCCTCTTGGAGTAGGGTTAGGATTCCTAGGATTTTGTCTTTTCTCCAGGAAGGTCTGGAGAAAGGATTGTCAGACAGTTCTTTGAAGGGTTAGATTTCTACATTATCTATTTTGTTGTATAAATGTCTGGAGGATTTGCCAGATGTTCAATCCTTTTGTTAGGCCCTGGTCAGAATCAGGCCTGTTTTTAAGTCTGTTGCTCCTCCTTGGAGCCTTAACCTTGTTCTTAAGGTTTTGCAGCAGGCTCAGTTTAAGCCTTTGCATTCCATAGATATTAAGTTGTTATCTTGGAAGGTTCTGTTTTTTATTGCTATTTCTTCTGCTCTGAGAGTTTCGGAACTCTCGACGTTGCAGTGTGATTTGCCTTACCTTATTTTTCATGCTGATAAGGCGGTTCTTTGTACTAAGTTGGGTTTCTTCCTAAAGGGGTTTCAGATATATATAATCCTTCTTCTCATAAGGAACGTTTGTTGCACAACTTGGATGGTGTGCGTGCTCTGAAATTCTACCTACAGGCGACTAGGGATTTTCGCCAGTCCTTTGTCCTGTTTGTTTCTCTGGAAAGTGTAAAGGTCAGAAATAAACTGCTACTTCTTTTTCTCTATGGTTGAGAAGTATAATTCGTTTTGCTTATGAGACTGCTGGTCAGCAGCCTCCTGAGAGAATTACGGCTGCTTCCATGAGGGATGTCTTTTCTTCTTGGGCTTTCAAAAATGAAGCTTCTGTCGAACAGATTTGCAAGGCTGCAACTTGGTCCCTTTTGCATACTTTTTCCAGATTTTCCAAATTTGATTATTTTTCCTTGGCTGAGGCTTCTTTTGGGAGAAAGGTTCTTCAAGCGGTGGTGCCTTCTGTTTAGGTCTGCCTGTCTTGTTATCCCTCCCTTGTCATCTGTGTCCTCTAGCTTGGGTATTGGTTCCCACTAGTAATTGATGACGTTGTGGACTCTCCATATGTTAGGAAAGAAAACAAAATTTATGCTTACCTGATAAATGTCTTTCTTTCCGGATATGGAGAGTCCATGACCCCACCCTTAAATTTAAGACAGGTTTTTTTTTTTTACTAAACTTCAGGCACCTTCCTTCGGTCAAATGACTGGGGATTATGGGTAGGGGAGTGACACTTAATAGCTTTGCTGTGGTGCTCTTTGCCTCCTCCTGCTGGCCAGAAGTGATATTCCCACTAGTAATTGATGACGTTGTGGACTCTCCATATCTGTAAAGAGAGACATTTATCAGGTAAGCATACATTTCGTTTTTCAGCATTAATATTTTGCATTAAAGTAACATTGTACTGTAATTTTTTTGTATCTTTTTTAATATGTTCACAATGATGCATTTACCTACTGGAGTGTCTTAAATTGTTTACAAATTGCTTCTTTACTTTTATTTTGTTATTTGAAATAGCTGATTTTATTGAAGTTGTAGTTTAAACTGTCACTTATCAGTGCTTCATTACTGGCTGTAGTTAAGCTATGTAAACAAGAGACATCAGCAGACATCAACCTCTCAGTAGGGGATGGGAAAGAGCCATTTGAAAGGGTGTTCCTGCAACTGCGTTTAACACAATGAACGCTGATTATCTGCTTGCCCGAGTACTTTGTACTTTTAAGCTCTGTTTTATAATTATGTTCTTTTAATACCATTGGAAATGGTTTCCGCTCTTTGCTTTGCCTCTCCTGCCATTTCTGGAGCCCCCTGAAAGCTTGCGCTTTGGCTGTATGGTGGCCACCATGAGCCTTTGGCACTGGTGTGGGTCCTGCACGGAGTTGTCATTTAGCTTCAGTCCAGAGATCAGTTATGTTAACAACAGATGGTGAAGTTTTGCATTTAAACAATTTAGCACAGACTCCAACAGTTGCTGATGTGAGATACTTTGCAGAGATTAAAAAAGGCAAAAACTCATTATCAGGAGTATTTAAGCACTGTCAGTATTTAATCTTTCAAGTAATTTGCATTTTTTAGACAAACGATGTTGCTCTTGTTCTCTGGGAAGGCAATGTGTAGTTATTTGCATGCAAGGTTTTCTTTTGTCTTTCATCTTTCCGTTAAAGGGTTAAGCTGTCACAAGTGTGTGCATTAATATTATGCAGTTAAGCTGAAAAACACAATGAACACACAGCGCCCACCGACTCAAGGTAACTCTAAAAACAATTTATTTGTGCGCATAAAAATAAAGATTTACACTTACAAGATTGCAGTGTTTACATAGCCTTTCATAAAAGTGACAGCGGTTGTCCGATATTTCCCATAAGCTGACTCAGAGTGAACAGTCTTGGATCCTCGTCTGTGATTGTAGCTCTCTGTCACAGCTGCTCTCTCTCAATAGCGGTCTCTGTAACTGAATCTCGGCAGCTCGTATAGCTGGATCCTGACCTGTTTCCCCCAGCTGGTATTCGGTAACCTGCAGGCCGTCACTATTTTTAACACTCAACGTACCCTACGGGTTTCATTTGCAACGAGCAAACTTCTTCAGTGGTTTTAGTCTTTTTGCTTTGCTGGGGGAAACAGGTCAGGATCTAGCTATACGAGCTGCCGAGATTCAGTTACAGAGACCGCTATTGAGAGAGCAGCTGTGACAGAGAGCTACAATCACAGACGAGGATCCAAGACTGTTCACTCTGAGTCAGCTTATGGGAAATATCGGACAACCGCTGTCACTTTTATGAAAGGCTATGTAAACACTGCAATCTTGTAAGTGTAAATCTTTATTTTTATGCGCACAAATAAATTGTTTTTAGAGTTACCTTGAGTCGGTGGGCGCTGTGTGTTCATTGTGTTTTTCAGCTTGTTTCGTCTGCCGGGTCCAGGATACCCGGATTACACACTGAGCAGCAACCGATCAAAGGACTGTTGCTTACTTTGAACTGAAAATCATTTTGGAATTAATTATCCACCAGTAGTTGGACTTTTTATGTATGGTAACTGATTTATGGTTTTCACTACTTTTTATTATTATTATTGTTTTTAAGAGGCAAACAGGCTTTAAGATGTTTTAAGGTTTTATGAAGTTGATTTCCTGTTCAGATTTATCATATCCAGTATTAATAACTTTTTATATATATATGTAAAATATTCTCTAGCTTCCAGGGAGCGCTGAGATTTGTGTAAATACATACATTTCTAAAACATTATGCAGTTAAGACTGATAATGAGTTGTTGGGCATCTGGCCTTGGTTAGCGCCTTTTTGCATTCATCAGTTAACATCCTGTGCAAACTGCTTTTGTTGGGTAAACTCTCTAATACTTTGACCACTCAGAATGTACTTTACAATACAATACAAAGGTCCACTCAAGCGCTTGTAGTATTACTCAATACAAAGATCCAAACAAGCGCATGTAGTATTACTCAATACAAAGATCCAAACAAGCGCATGTAGTATTACTCAATACAAAGATCCAAACAAGCGCATGTAGTATTACTCAATACAAAGATCCACACAAGCGATTGTAGTATTACTCAATACAAAGATCCACACAAGCACTTGTAGTATTACTCAATACAAAGATCCACACAAGCGCTTGTAGTATTACTCAATACAAACATCCAAACAAGCGCTTGTAGTATTACTCAATACAAACATCCAAACAAGCACTTGTAGTATTACTAAATACAAAGATCCAAACAAGCGCTTGTAGTATTACTCAATACAAAGATCCAAACAAGTACTTGTAGTATTACTCAATACAAAGATCCACACAAGCGCTTGTAGTATTACTCAATACAAAGATCCAAACAAGCACTTGTATTACTCAATACAAAGATCCAGACAAGCGCTTGTAGTATTACTCAATACAAAGATCCAAACAAGCACTTGTAGTATTACTCAATACAAAGATCCAAACGAGCGCTTGTGGTATTACTCAATACAAAGATCCAAACAAGCGCTTGTACTATTACTCAATACAAAGATCCAAACAAGTGCCTGCAGTAGTATTACTCAATACAGAGATCCAAGCAACTTTGTGTAGTATAATTCAAAACATATTTTGTCCACTTGTTAGCCCACAATAGCTGTCCATAGGACAATTGAGTCAGGTAATGACGTCAGTTACTGCTGAAGGGCAAAAGTCCTTTTTCTTCTTAAATGGAAGGAGTTCACAGCTGCATTCATAACTTTTGGGAAATAAGTACCAGGCCACCAGGAGGCAAAGACAACCCAGCCAAAGGCTTAAATACTCCTCCCACTCCCCTCATCCCCCAGTCATTCTTTGTCTTTTGTCCCAAGAGGATGGCAGAGAAGTGTCAGAATTTTTAATTTTTATTTTGGTCTCTTATGGAGGGTAGTACTCTTTGGCATGGGAAATGAGTTTTAAGTAGTCCTGTCAGTCTCTCAGTGAGGGCTTGGATGAATGTTAGAGTCCGGAAATGCAGGGAGTTTCTTTCTGTGAAGCCATCCCAACTCATATTAACAGCTCCTCAAGCAATCACCGTTGTCGAACTTTGCTTTGCTGCCTGCTTTCTTCTCTCAAGTCCATGGCGGAGGCGATGCTACTATCCGTCACACTTGAAGGGCTGTGTTCCTGTTCCACGGCGTAGATACCGTTAAGATCGTTTAATTTTACTTTATTTGCAATGTACTGTAATGTGAATGTTTCCGGAGAGGCTACCACCTTGCGGGTCTAACTATACATAAGGGTCTCAGTGAGTCTCTTTTAGTATTTTGGAATCATGGGTTAATATCTCCTGAGTGGGTTTATTGAACAGGGGGGGGGGGTTATAATCATGTTTGCTATGTGATTCAACCTGCTTATGTGCAATGTTTACTGGGCTTGTGGTTGGAACATTGAGGCCTTTGGAAGTGACGCAGCCTTTTGGTTGGGCGCGCTTGTTTGGATTGTACGGTTCACCTTGTGTTCGGACATGGCTACGTTCCGTTGTTCCATTTCCGCATTCCTGACCGCATGGCGAAGGAAATGTTTTAGTCCGCAGGGGTCTGGTCATAGGAGGTGGTGAGTGCCCCAGCCATTGGGGGTGTCAGGTGCCGTTTTAGTTTTCACTACTTTAGTCCATATTTAAATATCCTCTATCCAGCTATGGAGGATTCTGATGCTGAGACTGTGTTAATTTCAGATTCAGTTACAGAGGATTGTGATACTGATACTATTTTGATTTCAAATTCTGTGTCTGGTGATGAATCCGGAGTGGCTTCGTTGACGTCTGTAAACCGGTTTTGTTCCGTATGCCATTTCAGAGCGCCTGGTTCCTCGGGCTGGGGGAATCAAGGGACTGCTGAGCCATCTGCCTCTGGGAGTCCTTTCCTCCGAGAGGCGAGTTCCCTACCAAATCATACTTCTGCACATGCGGGTAACCCGTTTATGGTTCCCCCATGCGGGGTGGCATGTTTCCCCCGGAGTTTGCAGCACGTTTTCGCTTCCACATAATGTTGGCGATTGTTCGTCTGCAGAGTCCAGACGTTTCTTTGAGAATGTGCTCGTGCCCTATTGTCCCGGGCCTTCCGCCTTGGGTAGGGCCTCTACAGTTCCCTGCGTATCTGTCTCTGAGTGTTGTGCCTTCCGTTACAGGATTGCGCGCCTTCGCGTGTTGCTCAGACATGTTTTTCAGTTATTGAATGACCCTATCGTTACTAGATATGGGGAATTTCAGTCTGATAATTCGATGGTGCACCTCATTATACATGTGGGATGAAGTAATCTCCCGATTGTCATTTGTTGAGATCTTTCCCAGTTTTGTGGCTGGTACTGTGGGTAGGCCTGTGTCTTTTGGGCGTTAGCCTCCGGGCTGCCTTATAATTTATGTATATCCAATGGGATGTCTTTTATTTGTTTTTGTTTCCTTCGGGAACCTTCTGGGATTGATGCTCTTTATTACTTCTTCGGAAGTTGTTGGACATATTAGTCCTCTGTTAAAAATGTCCGTTTTCTGTTTTTTCTTCTACAAGGGAGAATTTACGCAGCTTGCCGGTTGGGACCCTAGGTGCAGGCTGGTCCTGTCAGGTTTGTTCAATTTTGCGGCTGTTCAGACACGTGGCGCTGTTCTGCTTGGCTGGTTCGGTAGAAGCGCAAAGTGCTCAGATTATCATTGTTTTTCATGTTCAACTAAGCATTCGAGAGGACCTGTGGGTCTGTGAGGTGGGAAGGATTGTTTCAGTCCTTATAGCCTTCAGTCATAGATGACAGTGCAGGGGAGTTTTTCCGCTGTGTTGCTCTATCTGAAATCTGATTTCATCAGAACTTAGAGTTTCCTCCCCCATGTGGTGGAGAGAGGGAGGACTTAATGCCCCTTTCCGCTATTGAGCGGTTTTCCCTTAATTTTTAGGCCTCTGGATGTGTCCTTTTGGGCTTGATCCAACAGCTTGTACAGCATAGCTGTCTAGCATACGAAAGGTTGCAGTTTGAAACCTGTTGTAGCTCTTGACACCTTGGAGTTGTACGCATAGCTGTTTCTAGTATTTCCAGTGGAAGCTCTTACTCTTGACTGAGTTATAAGAGGCCTTTGGGTCTTCTTCCGTTGCCTCCGGGTGAGTGGATCTCCTTTTAGGGATCTGTGCTTCCGGGTGCTGGTTGTTCCCTGCGGGGACTTCTGTTTAGCTCAGGGTTTTACAGAGCTGGGCTTAGTGTCTTCTCTTCCCTGTGTCTTCTGCTTGTGTGGAGGTGTTAGGGAGACTAGTCCTGCTAGTAAGATTTTTTGGACCTTGAGGTATCCCTTGGTTGTCCTGAGGCTCTGAGAAGTATCTTCATATGACTTCTAGCCTTGCTTCATAGAGCGTTGGACTTTAGCTAGGGGAGGTTCCTCCCTTTGGTTGGAGCTTTCGAGTTCTTCTCGCTATCCGGAGTCTCTGGATATGCATCCATACCCTTGTGTCTGGCTTTTTGGCCTGTTGGGATGTTTAGTTCTAGGGTAAGGTTTGCCTGAACTATTAGGTGCCCCGACCTTTTTTTTTTCCTTCTGAGACTTCCGGTTGCCGATGCTCTGCTTGGCCTTTTTACTGACCCAGTCTTGGGTGGTTTTGGAAGCTTGGATCTCAAGGCTGGTTGGGGGTGTTCCACGGTAGTGGGGACTTGGGCTATGTCCTTGCTGAATCTACCTCACCTGGTCATGGTTGGCCAGGTGTTCGGAGTAATTTTTACTCTTTGCCTCAGAGTGGCTCATGTCATCTGTTGGTAAGCCTTGTGGCTTGAGCCTGAAGGGTGGTTGGTTCATACCCAGCTGCTGGGGCTGGATGTCTAATTTCTGGTGCGCCTTAGGGTTGCATTCCCCTGGTCAGCTTGGCAGTGTTCCCGTGGATTCCTTGCTCTGCAGGCGAATGGGTTGGCTGTGCCTCTGCTTGGCAAGCTACTTGTAGGGGAGTCCTTTTCTATGACTTCTGTGTTGAGAATTTCACTTCCCATTAGCCGGTGACTTTGGGCCTTGAGGACAGTTGTTGCCCTTCCGGCATAATCCCTTTTCTTTAAGGGATAGTCTCCTCCCTATGGAGATTGAGTCCTTGCTTGAGGCTTCTCCTGGATGGGAGGCGGAAAGGTGGGATTGGTTCCCCCTGGAGTCTTGCTGGCTCCAAGCAGGCTTGTTGGGCCTTTCTTTTGATAGATCCTTGTTGTCTGTTTCAGAGTCAAGTTGTACTTGTGCTCTGTGGGGATGGCTGTGCTATCCTTACGCTCGTTTCTGTATCTGTTTCGGGATTCTTTTGTTTCCTTGTCTTGGATCCTGGAGGCTGGGTTGGTCCAGTTGAGTGTGGGTCTGCAGGTCAGGATGGCCGAGCGGTCTAAGGACCTGCGTTTGCGCAGTCTCCTTTGGATGTATGAGCTTGTTGAGTCTATCCTGTTAGCTTAGTCTGCTAGGGTATAGATTTTCCTTTCAAATTGCTCCATTGATAGAAGAGGGTTTACTCTTCCTTCGGGTTCTGAGAGTATACTCTCCTCCTTGGGGGGCCTCGATTGAGGTGTTCCCCTTTTCAGGGACCTGACGTGCCCTCTGTAAGGGGGTTGCTTTTCGGTCTGTTTCTTGCTTGACTGCTTCTTCTTCCTCGCAAGTATCCTCTGTGTCGTCCTGGTTTGGACTCTGTGTTCTCAAACTTGGGGTTTTTCACCTGGGTGTATTACACATTTTTTTAATGGTCACATACCTTGGTATTCTATGGCCAGACACTGGGAGGACTTTGCCTCTTCTGTTGCATCCGTGCTTGCAGGATATTGGGGAGACGCCTGTTCTGTCTCTGTGCCCGGTCTTATCCCGGGTTTCGCTTGGTATAAGCGAGGCCTCCTTTCCCTGTTTGGGCCCCTTTGGTTCTCTGTGAGCTGGGCTCATTCGTGGAGGTGTTCCTTTTTTGTTTTAGGGGACCTTTCGGTTTCCTTGGTTCTCCTTTGCCTTTTCCCCTTGGGGTTTTGGCTGGTGTCTCCTTCATTTGTGGAGATGAGTGGTGGGGGACTGTTTGTTGGACGACGGTGTCTCCTGGAGGACTGTTGGGTCAGTCAAGTCTGTTTGCGGTCTCTAGTTTGGCTTCTGGACTAACTGCGAGTCAGTGTCACTGGGGTTTTTGCTCTTAAAATTTTATCAGCTTTGGTTGAAGCGTTTTTTTTTTTATTGGGTAGAGGTTCAGGCCTGGTGCCCTCAGTATGGGCTGCCTATTGTACCCTCCCGTCTTGGCATTCAGTGTCCTCTATAGCTTGGGTATTGTTTTCCCAAAAGTAATGAATGCTGCTGTGGACTCTTTCTATTTAAGAAGAAAAACATAAATTATGCTTACCTGATAATTGCCTTTTCTTCTGATGGAAATAGTTCACAGCTCCCCACCCGTAATTTTATGTGGGGCGTCCTTATATTCTTCTGGCACCTTTTCACCCTGATATTTCTTCTACTGTTCCT
Source organism: Bombina bombina (assembly GCF_027579735.1). Classification (NCBI taxonomy): domain Eukaryota; kingdom Metazoa; phylum Chordata; class Amphibia; order Anura; family Bombinatoridae; genus Bombina; species Bombina bombina. Next base: position 10,775,987 of record NC_069510.1, on the reverse strand, counting down.
TGTTCCTCTGCAGAATGACTGGGGGATGAGGGGAGTGGGAGGAGTATTTAAGCCTTTGGCTGGGGTGTCTTTGCCTCCTCCTGGTGGCCAGTTTTTTATTTCCCAAAAGTAATGAATGCAGCTGTGGACTCTTTCCATCAGCAGAAAAGGAAATTATCAGGTAAGCATTATTTATGGTTTTTGGTATTCCAAATGTCTGTCTAAGCACTTACATACTGCATACTTATACAGTATAGAGCAAGCTCTACATCTCTACTCTTTGGAAACTACAATGTTAGGAAAATTCCACAAAGAACACTGAAAATATAAATAGGACACTCACATGGTGTTGGAGAAAGCTTTGTCGTCCTTCTTCCTGTCTGGTTGGGTCAGATGATGCACCAAATCTTTACCTGGGATGGTAGTAGTTCTCCCATCCCTTCATTCTAAAGTTTTGGGGTTTGATTCGTTGTATTATTATTATTATTATTATTACTCGCAGAGCTACATCATGACTACAAAGCCAAGCATTAAAGGAGAGATAAGTAGTAAAATGTTACAGCATATTAGTGACATGAATAGATAAGTGTTTTTTGGTCTTGTGCTAATTATAAAATAGTTTTTGGCAGTTCACTAAGCAAAACAGAACAAAACGCTACTTTAATGCAATGAGATTTCCTGTGTAGTGCATGATCTTAGCTTTAACCATGGCACAGAGTCTGGTCATGCACCAACAATAGGTAGCGGCCAATTCTTTATGTTCATCTCTTGAGAGAGAATTTTGCTCATTTAAATGACCTCTGTGTTCATTTAGTACCTCTCTACAATTATCACAGCCCCTCGCCATTTAATTTTACTTTGACTCTACTAATAAATGAAGACCCAGTGATTGCAGAACCTTTTCCCGTTCTTTCAGTACAGTGATGAGTTCTCCTACTGGGCAATACTTACTTGGCTTCATGTGTACACAGCATATGTTCCTGTGAGAGGCTAGGCGTATGCTGCTGTTAGGAGTTCACTTATCCTTGACGGGGAAAAAAAGACATTTAAAGGTAATTAGGCTCTTGCTATTTGCTTGGTTACAGTGCAACGATTTTGTACAAGTTATCTGATGCATGAGAAAGCAAGTCTGCATCAATCACTTCCCAATAATGTCCTTCAATTAGAGATCTCTTTCCTGCTAATAAATCACATGGATGGATGTTCTCTAAAGCTACCATTTTGTTTAATGCTTACAAATATGTTAATGTTTTAACAAAAAAATGCAGATAATGTAATGCTCATGGGATATTCCTCTATCAGACCGAACTCGGCCATTAGTCTTGTTATCCCAGCGTCGAGCCGGAATGATTGGGAATATCCCAGAGCAGAGAAAGTTAGTAAGATGAGGAAGGCGGCACTCGCCACAGGCTGGGCAGTCCCCAGCGGCAACGGCAGAGCAGTTCAAGGACAAACACTAGAATGGTTAGGCAGGCAGGGTTTGGCAACAGTAAAGCAGTCCAAGGGCACACCACTAGAAAGGTCAGGTAGGGTTCGGCAACAAATAGGCAATCCAGAACAACAAGGGTTAACAAGCAGAGTAGTCAGACAGGCAGGGTTCAGCAACAGTATATCAATCCAGTAATTAAGGGTTAAAGCAGGCAGGGTTCAGCAGCAGTTTATCAATCTAGTGATTAAGGGTTAAAGCAGGCAGAGTAGTCAGACAGACAGGGTTCAGCAGCAGTATAGCAATCCAGTAATTAAGGGTTAAAGCAGGCAGAGTAGTCAGGCAGGTATCATACACGAGTAGGCTAAATGAAACAACGATCTATCACACCCAGGAGCACACAAGGTAACACCTATACTTGGGCAGTGATAGATCTTTGTGATGGCTCTTACGTAGGCGCAGGATTCGCGCCAGGCGTCCAGATCGGCATTAGGAAGAGAGGAGCGTGCAGCGATGACGTCGGCGCTGCACGCATCAGGATCTGACACAACCCCTGGCAACGAGCAGGGAAGGAAACCCTGCGCCCCTAGCAACGGCTAGAGCGGCGCAGCATGACAGATATGTAGGATTGCGAATACCTTCTGTCTCTGGACGCTTCTATATGTAAATAACGTGATGTACATATCATACCATCTGTTCTCAGATTGACTGAAAGCCCTCTTCTGCTCTCTTTGGGGACGAGTATTCAGGCACGCAACAGATGAAAGTTAATATTATTTAAAGCTGGTGCAGGAGCACCCATTTATAAAGGGATTTTCAGCCCCCACCTTCCACCCATACTGGGAAGTTGTTTTCTTCTGATGCCTCTTGTGTACATTGCTTTTGTATAGCCTTTACTGCAGTATTTAATGTTTAGCTTACATGAAGATTTCAACAGAAAATACAAATTCTCATAACAACAATGTCTAATACAAAGTCATCTTGTGTAAACTGTACATGCAAACGTTTTAGTGTTTCTGTGACTGTACATAGCATTCTCCCTGGTGTGTCATATTAATAATTAATAGAAATCATTATGATCTAGAACAGTCAAAGTAAGTTTCAGCAACCAGTATTTTATAAGCATTAACAATTGCCATGTAGAAATGTATATATTTTTCTTATGCACAAAAAAAAGAACACTGTCTGTATGAAACCTTCAGACCAATCATTTCACATGTTTGGTGTGACAGAAAACAATGAAATACTTAGATACTTTTTTTCAGGAGTAATCCTTCTCACTTCAGTTAAAGGGCAAAAAATAAAGCTTTATGATTCAGATAAGGCACCAGTTCTGCTTCCATTATCAAAATGTGCACAGTATTTTTATACTCCTCCTACTGAGCATGTGCAAAAGTCTGCAGTATATACATGTATGCATTTTGTGATTGGCTGATGGCTAGCACATCATACATGGGGTATTCCTACACATGTCCTTTCATTAGTTTGTGCCATCATGCAGCAGAAACCCGTAGGCTTGGGCAGAATTATGTTATTTATATATACGATACATGTGAAATAAATTCAATTAAAACGTTCAATAAAAAATGGAAGGATATGTCCGTTCCTGAAAGAACTTTCCTTTGGACTTAAATCTTCAATAGAATTATGTTATTTCACATTCTTTTACTATACAAATGGTGAATATGGCCACATGCAGTGACAGTTGTCTAGTTTCGGCACCAGATTCATAAATGTGATAGTGCAACGCAGAAATATCTGGATAAATAGTGTATATTACTGTGAAAAGGTGAATCACAGATGTGTTAGATATAGGGCCACAGTGAAATATTGCTAGGAACATATACCATGCTAAAATGTGCCAGGTAAAGTGTTCTATACCCAGGTATGCCACATTTAATATAAGCCTGATAAGTTGTGTATGTGATGTAATGTGCTGGTGGGTGGAGTTTGGCTATTGAAAAACAAATGCAGCAAACAAGATAGTTAAGAATGGTTAGACTCTTCTACAGCTACAGGACAAATGTAATTTCAAGGTGCTTACTGTCCCTTTAAGCAGTTTTTGTAGGCGCATTTGGTGCTGTCCTGCCCGTTGTACAGATTGTTTATTCTCAGTGGTCTTTTTGTTTTGTGCGTGAGTCACATATAAAATGTGCGTCTGCCTGTAGTGTACCTAGTGTGCTGGGCACCTCATCTCTCCTCTGGCAGCTTCTCAGCTGCAGCACAGTTTTGCACATCGCCTACAGCATCCACCTCCTGGTAACTAAACGCACCAGCACAGAAACATTCAGCGCTTCATTATTTCCCAACCTGAGAGCTTTAGCAAATTAATTAATGTGTGGGAGGAAAGGCATCTGCTATTGTGAAAACCCTTATCTGTTACAATTACAACCACGGTGACTTAAGTGTTACTATGTGTAGTTTGTGCCGCCTCACCTTGTTCTCGCTCTACTCTGTCTTGCACACTTACTGGTCTAAGTAGGGCTGCAACTAACGATTATTTTCATAATCGATTAATCGGCCGATTATTTTTTCGACTAATCGGATAAAAAAAAGAATCAATAATTGTTTCCTATATTTTAAATAAAATCCACATAATGAATGTTACAAATATAAACTTCAGACTAAAACTTTACATTAACACAACTGTTTGTCCAATTTTTAAGCAGCAGAGCACAGTTTTATAATTAAAAAAAACAAAACCAAAAACTGTTTGAAAAGAGGTAGAACTAGAAAGAGTTAGACTATCACTGTTAATAACATTCTGTTATTCACGCTTTCAGAAACTTTGCATTGAAATGGAAAAATCTCAACATGTCCACATGCTTCTGGCTAAGGCTGGTTCTCTGTTTGCAGCTATATTTCCTGCAGCAGAGAAAAGGCACTCATATGGTGTTGAGGTGCTTGAGATGTATAAGTAGGGTTTATCCAATTTACCAAAGTGGTATATTTATCTTTGTTAGCTCTTCACCAATGCAAAGGGGTTTTCACCTTGGCAAGGGGCCTCTCAATAAAGTAACCTGTGACTTCATTCTAACATAAAAAATATCTTGAATATCTATATGCAATGGTAAATAACCAGCTATAATGTTAGGGGAAAATATCTAGTCCGCTCTAAAAATAACAGATAAATACTTATAAAGGTTGAATCTGGTACATATTATCACAATTTATTAAAAATATAAAAAAACTATAAAAAACAAATCAAAAGTGCTAAGGACTGTATATCAATAACAGGACAAAGTCTTACACATTTATTTATATAGTACATATAATCAGCAATCGCAAGCAATACGCTAATAATTGTGCAAACAGATAATAGTGCACATTAATTTAATTAGCTCCCATCAATCTAGGGGCTAGGTGTAAATAACAAGCTTGGCACTATATAATGAAAAGCGCAGTTCCAAATATTTTTCTGTAGTCCATTGTAAAAGCGCAAGCTATGGAGGACTCTGATGCGTTAGAGGGTACTCCCTCTTTAACCAAATCTAATACCTGTTTTTATTGTGAGGGGGCTACGGTGTATTCGCCTGCTCAATTGTGTTCCACATGCCTTGACAAATTAGTTATATCCAAAAAGAACAAGATGTTTAGTACTACTGAGCCGTCCACCTCTAAGGGGTCTCCGTCCCGCGAGGTGCATTCCCTGCAATCATCTCCTATTACACATGCAGCTCCCCATTGCACTACCAATCCTCCTTTGGGAGGGGCCCTCTTACCGCCAGACTTTTCTGAACAGTTGCAAACAGCAGTGTCTGTAGCCTTTAGTGCTTTACCTCGCCCTGCTAAGCGCAAGCGCAAGGTCTAATATTGCTATCCTTCCCAGGGGTCATCTACCAATTTGTTGGATTTATCTGATACTAGGTTTTCCGCTAATGAAGACGCCTCTGATACTTCAGAGGAGGCTCTTTCTAGGTCGGAATCGGCTGCAAAGGAACCAGACTTTAGATTTAGGATAGAGCACCTACGCTTTCTGTTAAAGGAAGCGTTGGCTACTTTAGAGGTTCCGGAACCTAAGTTACCCGAGGAACCTTCTATCCCTAAGCTTGATAAGGTTTATGAGGACAGGGTGGTGCCACAAACTTTCCTGGTTCCCATAAAGATGGCAAATATTATTAAGAATGAATGGGAAAGACTTGGATTTTATTTTTCCCCTTCTTCTTCCTTTAAGAAATTGTTCCCGGTTCCTGACTCCCAATTAGAGTTGTGGGGATCTGTCCCTAAGGTGGATGGAGCTATTTCCACGCTTACTAAACGCACCACTATAGTTCGTCGTTTAAGGAGCCCATGGATAAGAAGTTAGAAACTCTGTTAAGAAAAATGCTTCAGCACACAGGATTTTTATTTCAGCCTGCAGCGGCGATTGCTGGATCTTCTACCTATTGGTGTGACTCTCTGTCAGAGATGATCGAGGTGGAAACTCCCCTCAATGAAATCCAGGAAAGAATTAATGCCTTGAGGGTAGCTAATTTGTTTATTTGCAATGCAAATATGCAGATTATATGCTTGAATGCCAAGACATCAGGCTTTTCTGTTCTAGTCCGTAGGGCTCTATGGTTGAAGTCTTGGTCGGCTGACATGACTTCCAAATCTAGATTACTTTCCCTTCCATTTAAGGGGAAGGTTCTTTTTGGTCCAGGTCTGTCACTGGGGGCAAGGGTGCCTTTTTTCCGCAGGATAAGAAGAATAAAGCTAAATGACAGAGTCCTTATTTTCGTCCCTTTAGTTTCGTATAAGTCCCAACGCCAGCAGCCCTCCGCAAAGTCCGATCAGCCCAAAGGAACTTAGATCCATCTCAATCTTGGAACAAATCCAAGCAGAACAAGAAGCCCGCCGAAAAAACTAAATTGGCATGAAGGGGCGGCCCCCGATCCGTTACTGGATCGTGTTGGGGGCAGACTATCTCTCTTTGTAGAGGCTTGGCGGGAGACGTGCAAGATCCTTGAGTTCTGGAGGTCATTGCCCAGGGTTACTGGATAGGTTTCAAATCTCATCCACCCAGGGGCAGATTCCTCTTATCAAACCTGTCTTCAAGACTAGAAAAACGAGACACCTTTCTAGGGTGCGTGAGGGATCTCTCCTCCCTAGGGGTCATTGTACCAGTACCTCTAGCAGAGAGAGGTCTGGGATACTACTCAAACCTTTTTGAGGTCCTAAAGAAGGAGTGTACGTTTCACCTGATTCTAGACCTAAAGTGCTTAAACAAGTTTCTGTCAGTTCCGTCATCCAAGATGGAGACAATAAGGTCTATTCTGCCCTTAGTTCAAGAGGGACAGTTCATTACCACAATAGACTTGAAGGATGTTTTACCTTCATGTGCCAATTCACAAGGATCACTTCAAGTTCTTAAGATTCGCTTTTCTGGATCAGTACTTCCAGTTTGTAGCTCTTCCATTTGGTCTGGCTACTGCTCTAAGAATCTTTAGGAAGGTTCTGGGGGCTCTGCTCGCGGTGGCGAGATCCAGAAGTATTGCTGTAACGCCTTATTTGGACGGTATTCTGGTTTAAGCTCTGTCCTGCCGGCAGACAGAATACCATTCGAGAACACTTCTTCTTCAATTTCATGGGTAGAAGGTAAACTTAGGAAAGAGTTCTCTGGTTCCCAGTACCAGGGTGGAATTCCTGGGCACAATAATAGATCTGTATCTATGAAGATATTTCTTACAGACCAGAGACGTTGCAAAATTACTTCCAGTTGTCTTGTCCTCCAGACCTCCTTAAGACCATCTGTGGCCCGGTGTATGGAGGTGATTGGGCTCATGGTGTCCAGCATAGATATCTTACCATTTGCCAGATTCCATCTCAGACCTCTACACCTATGCATGCTGAGGCAATGGAGCGGCGATCACTCAGGTATATCCCAACAGATTTCTCTGGACAGCCGATCAAGAGAATTGCTCTCTTGGTGGCTCTGTCCAGATCGCCTGTCCAGGGGACATCCTTCTTGAGACCATCCAGGGAGATTGTGACTATGGAAACGCAAGTCTATCAGGATGGGGAGCCGTTTGGGGTGCCAGGAAGGCACATGGCTGGTGGACTCGAGAGGAATCTCTTCTCCCGATCAACATTCTGGAATTTCGAGTGATCTACAACGCTGTAAGGGCTTGTCCTCTTCTGGGTTCGTCACAGTTTATCAGATTCCAATTGGACAACATTACCTTGGTGGCTTAAATCAACCATCAGGGGGGAATGAGAAGCTCCCTAGCCATGAGGGAAGTATCTCGGATTCTGGATTGGGCGTAGGTCCACAACTGCTCGCTGTCAGCAATCCACATTCTGGGTGTGGACAACTGGAAGCAGACTTTCTCAGCAGACAATCGTTTCATCCGGGGGAATGGTCTCTCCATCCCGAGGTATTTGCGGAGATTTGCAACAGATGGACACCAAAGATAGATCTCATGGTGTCCAGACTCAATACCAAGCTACCCAGATACGGGTCGCAGACCAGGGATCCCCAGACAGAACTGATAGATGCCTTAGCAGTGCCCTGGGGGTTCAACCTAGTTTACATTTTTCCCTCCGTTGCTACTTCTACCTAGAGTAGTGGCCCGCATAAAGCAGGAGCAAGCTTTGACTATTCTAATTGCTCCTTTGTGGCCGCAAAGGATGTGGTGTGCTGACCTGGTGGGGATGTCATCATCTCCTCCGTGGAGGTTACCCTGTTGCAGGGATCTGCTTGTACAGGGTCCCTTTGTTCATCAAAATCTAGATTCTCTGAGACTGACTGCATGGAGATTGAACGCTTAGTCCTAGCCAAGAGAGGGTTTCTTTCATGTAATTAGCAAGAGTCCATGAGCTAGTGACGTATGGGATATACATTCCTACCAGGAGGGGCAAAGTTTCCCAAACCTTAAAATGCCTATAAATACACCCCTCACCACACCCACAATTCAGTTTTACAAACTTTGCCTCCGATGGAGGTGGTGAAGTAAGTTTGTGCTAGATTCTACGTTGATATGCGCTCCGCAGCAAGTTGGAGCCCGGTTTTCCTCTCAGCGTGCAGTGAATGTCAGAGGGATGTGAGGAGAGTATTGCCTATTTGAATGCAGTGATCTCCTTCTAAGGGGTCTATTTCATAGGTTCTCTGTTATCGGTCGTAGAGATTCATCTCTTACCTCCCTTTTCAGATCGACGATATACTCTTATATATACCATTACCTCTGCTGATTCTCGTTTCAGTACTGGTTTGGCTATCTGCTATATGTAGATGAGTGTCCTGGGGTAAGTAAGTCTTATTTTCTGTGACACTCCTAGCTATGGTTGGGCACTTTGTTTATAAAGTTCTAAATATATGTATTCAAACATTTATTTGCCTTGACTCAGAATGTTCAACTTTCCTTATTTTTCAGACAGTCAGTTTCATATTTGGGATAATGCATTTTAATTTAACATTTTTTACCTTAAAATTTGACTTTTTCCCTGTGGGCTGTTAGGCTCGCGGGGGCTGAAAATGCTTCATTTTATTGCGTCATTCTTGGCGCGGACTTTTTTGGCGCAAAAATTCTATTTCCGTTTCCGGCGTCATACGTGTCGCCGGAAGTTGCGTCATTCTTTGACGTTATTTTGCGCCAAAGATGTCGGCGTTCCGGATGTGACGTCATTTTTGGCGCCAAAAAGCATTTAGGCGCCAAATAATGTGGGCATCTTATTTGGCGCGAAAAAATATGGGCGTCACTTTTGTCTCCACATTATTTAAGTCTCATTTTTTATTGCTTCTGGTTGCTAGAAGCTTGTTCTTTGGCATTTTTTTCCCATTCCTGAAACTGTCATTTAAGGAATTTGATCAATTTTGCTTTATATGTTGTTTTTTTCTTTTACATATTGCAAGATGTTCCACGTTGCAACTGAGTCAGAAGATACTTCAGGAAAATCACTGCACAGTGCTGCAGCTACCAAGCTAAGTGTATCTGCTATAAACTTTTGGTATCTGTTTCTCCAGCTGTTATTTGTATTGCATGTCATGTCAAACTTATTAATGCAGATAAAATTTCCTTTAGTACTGTTACATTACCTGTTGCTGTTTCGTCAACATCTAATTTTCAGAGTGTTCCTGATAACATAAGAGATTTTATTTTTTAATCCATTAAGAAGGCTATGTCTGTTATTTCTCCTTCTAGTATACATAAAAGTCTTTTAAAACTTCTCTTTTTTCAGATGAATTTTTAAATGAACATCATCATTCTGATACTGATAATGGTTCTTCTGGTTCAGAGGTTTCTGTCTCAGAGGTTGATGCTGATAAATCTTTGTATTTGTTCAAGATGGAATTTATTCATTCTTTACTTAAAGAAGTGTTATTTGCATTAGAAATAGAGGATTCTGGTCCTCTTGATACTAAATGTAAACGTTTAAATAAGGTTTTTAAATCTCCTGTAGTTATTCCAGAAGTGTTTTATCTCCCTGATGCTATTTCTGAAGTAATTTCCAGGGAATGGAATAATTTGGGTAATTTATTTACTCCTTCTAGACGTTTAAGCAAATTATATCCTGTGCCATCTGACAGATTAGAGTTTTTTGGGACAAAAATCCCTAAGGTTATGGGGCTGTCTCTACTCCTGCTAATGTACTACTATTCCTACGGCAGATAGTACTTCATTTAAGGATCCTTTAGATAGGAAAATTGAATCCTTTCTAAGAAAAGCTTACTTATGTTCAGGTAATCTTCTTAGACCTGCTATATTTTTAGCGGATGTTGCTGCAGCTTCAACTTTTTGGTTAGAAGCTTTAGCGCAACAAGTAACAGATCATAATTTTATAGCATTATTATTATTCTATAACATGCTAATAATTTTGTTGGTGATACCATCTTTTGATATCATTAGAGTTGATGTCAGGTATATGTCTCTAGCTATTTTAGCTAGAAAAGCTTTATGGATTAAACTTGGAATGCTGACATGTCTTCTAAGTCAACTTTGCTTTCCCTTTCTTTCCAGGGTAAATAATCATTTTCGTTCCTTTCCTCACAAGGAACAAAAGCCTGATCCTTCATCCTCAGGAGCGGTATCAGTTTGGAAACTATTTCCAGTTTGGAATATATCCAAGCCTTATAGAAACCTATAGCCAGCTCCTAAGTACCTATGAAGGTGCGGCCCTTATTCCAGCTCAGCTGGTATGGGGCAGATTACGTTTTCTTCAAAGAAATTTGGATCAATTCCGTTCTTAATCTCTGGTTTCAGAAACATTGTTTCAGAAAGGTACAGAATTGGCTTCGAGTTAAGGCCTCCTGCTAAGAGATTCTTTTCTTTCCCGTGTCCCAGTTAACACAGCAAAGGCTCAGCATTTCTGAAATGTGTTTCAGATCTAGAGTTGGCTGGAGTATTTATGCCAGTTCCAGTTCTGGAACAGGGGCTGGGGTTTTATTTTATCTCTTCATTGTACCAAAGAAGGTCAATTCCTTCAGACCAGTTCCGGATCTATCATTATTGAATCGTTATGTTAGGATACCAACATTCAAGATGGTTACTGTAGGACTATCCTGCCTTTTGTTTAGCAAGGGCATTATATGTCTACAATAGATTTACAGGATGTGTATCTGCATATTCCGATTCATCCAGATCACTTTTAGTGTCTGAGATTCTCTTTTTAGACAAGCATTACCAGTTTTTGTGGCTCTACCGTTTGGCCTAGCCTCAGTTCCAAGAATTTTTTTCAAAGGTTCTCGGTGCCCTTCTTTCTGTAATCAGAGAATAGGGTTTTGGTATTTCCTTATTTGGACGATATCTTGGTACTTGCTCAGTCTTCTCATTTTCGAAGAATCTCATACGAATCGACTTGTGTTGTTTCTTCAAGTTCATGGTTGGAGGATCAATTTACCAATCAGTTCATTGATTCCTCAGACAAGGGTAACCTTTTTAGGTTTCTAGATAAATTCAGTGTCTATGACTCTGTCCTTGTCAGACAAGAGAAGTTTAACATTGATATCAGCTTGTCAAAACCTTCAGTCGCAATCATTCCCTTTGGTAGCCTTATGCATGGAAATGTTGGGTCTTAGGACTGCCGCATCAGATGCGATCTCCTTTGCTCGTTTTCACATGCGACCTCTTCAGCTCTGTATGCTGAACCTATGGTGCAGGGATTACTCAAAGATATCTCAATTTTTATCTTTAAACCGATTTTACAACACTCTCTGACATGGTGGACAGATCACCATCGTTTAGTTCAGGGGGCTTCTTTGTTCTCCGACCTGGACTATAATCTCAACAGATGCAAGTCTTACAGGTTGGGGAGCTGTGTGGGGGTATCTGACGGCACAAGGGGTTTGGGAATCTCAGGAGGTGAGATTTCCGATCAATATTTTGGAACTCCGTGCAATTTTCAGAGCTCTTCAGTCTTGGCCTCTTCTGAAGAGAGAGTTGTTCATTTGTTTTCAGATAGACAATGTCACAACTGTGGCATACATCAATCATCAAGGAGGGACTCAAAGTCCTCTGGCTATGAAAGAAGTATCTCGAATTTTGGTTTGGGCGGAATCCAGCTCCTGTCTAATCTCTGCGGTTCATATCCCAGGTATGGACAATTGGAAAGCGGATTATCTCAGTCGCCAAACGTTGCATCCGGGCGAATGGTCTCTTCACCCAGAGGTATTTCTTCAGATTGTTCAAATGTGGGAACTTCCAGAAATAGATCTGATGGCTTCTCATCTAAGCAAGAAACTTCCCAGGTATCTGTCCAGATCCCGGGATCCTCAGGCGGAGGCAGTGGATGCATTATCACTTCCTTGGAAGTATCATCCTGCCTATATCTTTCCGCCTCTAGTTCTTCTTCCAAGAGTAATCTCCAAGATTCTGAAGGAATGCTCGTTTGTTCTGCTGGTAGCTCCGGCATGGCCTCACAGGTTTTGGTATGCGGATCTTGTCCGGATGGCCTCTTGCCAACCGTGGACTCTTCCGTTAAGACCAGACCTTTTGTCTCAAGGTCCTTTTTTCCATCAGGATCTGAAATCCTTAAATTTAAAGGTATGGAGATTGAACGCTTGATTCTTAGTCAAAGAGGTTTCTCTGACTCTGTGATTAATACTATGTTACAGGCTCGTAAATCTGTATCCAGAGAGATATATTATAGAGTCTGGAAGACTTATATTTCTTGGTGTCTTTCTCATCATTTTTCTTGGCATTCTTTTAGAATACCGAGAATATTACAGTTTCTTCAGGATGGTTTAGATAAGGGTTTGTCCGCAAGTTCCTTGAAAGGTCAAATCTCTGCTCTTTCTGTTCTTTTTTACAGAAAGATTGCTATTCTTCCTGATATTCATTGTTTTGTACAAGCTTTGGTTCGTATAAAGCCTGTCATTAAGTCAATTTCTCCTCCTTGGAGTTTGAATTTGGTTCTGGGGGCTCTTCAAGCTCCTCCATTTGAACCTATGCATTCATTGGATATTAAATTACTTTCTTGGAAAGTTTTGTTCCTTTTGGCCATCTCTTCTGCCAGAAGAGTTTCTGAATTATCTGCTCTTTCTTGTGAGTCTCCTTTTCTGATTTTTCATCAGGATAAGGCGGTGTTGCGAACTTCTTTTGAATTTTTACCTAAGTTGTGAATTCCAACAACATTAGTAGAGACATTGTGGTTCCTTCATTATGTCTTAATCCTAAGAATTCTAAGGAGAAATCGTTGCATTCTTTGGATGTTATTAGAGCTTTGAAATATTATGTTGAAGCTACTAAGTCTTTCCGAAAGACTTCTAGTTTATTTGTTATCTTTTCCGGTTTTAGAAAGGCCAGAAAACTTCTGCCATTTCTTTGGCATCTTGGTTGAAATCTTTAATTCATCTTGCCTATGTTGAGTCGGGTAAGACTCCGCCTCATAGGATTACAGCTCATTCTACTAGGTCAGTTTCTACTTCCTGGGCGTTTAGGAATGAAGCTTCGGTTGATCAGATTTGCAAAGCGGCAACTTGGTCCTCTTTGCATACTTTTACCAAATTCTACCATTTTGTTGTATTTTCTTCTTCTGAAGCAGTTTTTGGTAGAAAAGTACTTCAGGCAGCAGTTTCAGTTTGAATCTTCTGCTTATGTTTTTCATTAAACTTTATTTTGGGTGTGGATTATTTTCAGCAGGAATTGGCTGTCTTTATTTTATCCCTCCCTCTCTAGTGACTCTTGTGTGGAAAGATCCACATCTTGGGTAGTCATTATCCCATACGTCACTAGCTCATGGACTCTTGCTAATTACATGAAAGAAAACATAATTTATGTAAGAACTTACCTGATAAATTCATTTCTTTCATATTAGCAAGAGTCCATGAGGCCCGCCCTTTTTTTGTGGTGGTTATGATTTTTTTGTATAAAGCACAATTATTCCAATTCCTTATTTTATATGCTTTCGCACTTTTTTCTTATCACCCCACTTCTTGGCTATTCGTTAAACTGAATTGTGGGTGTGGTGAGGGGTGTATTTATAGGCATTTTAAGGTTTGGGAAACTTTGCCCCTCCTGGTAGGAATGTATATCCCATACGTCACTAGCTCATGGACTCTTGCTAATATGAAAGAAATGAATTTATCAGGTAAGTTCTTACATAAATTATGTTTTTCTGAGAGTGTTTGATAATCTCAATCAAGCTAGAAAGCCGGTCACTCGTCACGTCTACCATAAAGTTTGGAGGACCTACTTATTCTGGTGTGAAGAACGAGGATTCTCTTGGCATAAGGTCAGGGTATCCAGGATTCTTTCCCTTCTCCAAGATTGTTTGGAGAAGGGACTTGCTGCTAGTTCCTTAAAGGGACAGATTTCAGCTCTATCAGTGTTATTACACAAGAGGCTCGCTGAGCTTCCTGATATTCAGTCTTTTGTTCAGGCTCTGTCTAGAATTAGGCCTGTGTTGAGACATTCTGCTCCTCCTTGGAGTTTAAATTTGGTTCTTAAGCTTTTGCAGAGGGCTCCGTTTTAGCCCATGCATTCGGTTGACATTAAGTTGCTGTCTTGGAAGGTTCTTTTTCTATTGGCTATTGCTTCGGCATGCAGAGTCTCTGAGATGGAGGCCTTGCAATGTGAGCCTCCTTACCTAGTTTTTCATGCTGATAAGGCTGTTCTTCGCACCGGGTTGGGTTTTCTCCCTAAGGTTGTGTCTGATCGCAACATCAATCAGGATATTGTGATTCCTTCCTTGTGTCCTAATCCTCCTTCTTCGAAGGAACGATTACTTCATAATTTGGATGTTGTTCGATCTTTGAAATTCTATCTTTAGGCTACGAAAGATTTTAGACAGACTTCTGCTTTGTTTGTTGTCTATTCTGGGAAGTGCAGAGGGCAGAAGGCTTCTTCCACTTCCCATCTTTTTGGTTGAGGAGCATTATCCGCTTAGCATATGAAACAGCGGGACATAAGCTTCCTCAGAGGATCACAGCTCACTCAACTAGAGCTGTGGCTTCTTCTGTTTTATTATTTTTTTGGTACCAGTTTTATTATTTTTTTGGTACCAGTTTTATTAGTGGTTTTGTACCTATTTTAGCTACGTGTTTTGTACCTGTTTTAGCTGTGCGTTTTGTATGTGTATTGTACCAGTTTTATACATGTTTTTTGTTTTGTACATGTATTGTACGTTTTTTTTTTTTTACCTTTTTTTGTACTTTTGTACCTGTTTTGTATACGTGTTTTTTTTGTTTTGTTTTTTTACAGGTTTTGTACGCATTTTATACCTGTTTTGTATGAATTTTGTACCTGTTAGTGGTTTTGTACCTGCTTTATTAGTGGTTTTGTACCTGCTTAATTAGTGGTTTTGTACCTGTTTTGTACCTGCTTTATTAGTGGTTTTGTACCTGTTTTGTACCTGCTTTATTAGTGGTTTTGTACCTGTTTTGTACCTGTTTTATTAGTGGTTTTGTACCTGCTTTATTAGTGGTTTTGTATTTGTTTTGTACCCATTTTATCAGTGGTTTTGTACTTGCTTTATTAGTGGTTTTGTACCTGTTTTGTACATGCTTTATTAGTGGTTTTGTACCTGTTTTGTACCTGTTTTATTAGTGGTTTTGTACCTGTTTTGTACCAGCTTTATTAGTGGTTTTGTACCAGCTTTATTAGTGGTTTTGTACCTGTTTTATTAGTGATTTTGTACCTGCTTTATTAGTGGTTTTGTACCAGCTTTATTAGTGGTTTTGTACCTGTTTTGTACCTGCTTTATTAGTGGTTTTGTACCAGCTTTATTAGTGGTTTTGTACCAGCTTTATTAGTGGTTTTGTACCTGCTTTATTAGTGGTTTTGTACCTGCTTTATTAGTGGTTTTGTACCTGCTTTATTAGTGGTTTTGTACCTGCTTTATTAGTGGTTTTGTACCAGCTTTATTAATGGTTTTGTACCTGTTTTGTACCTGCTTTATTAGTGGTTTTGTACCTGCTTTATTAGTGGTTTTGTACCAGCTTTATTAGTGGTTTTGTACCTGCTTTATTAGTGGTTTTGTACCTGCTTTATTAGTGGTTTTGTACCTGCTTTATTAGTGGTTTTGTACCTGTTTTGTACCAGCTTTATTAGTTGTTTTGTACCTGCTTTATTAGGGGTTTTGTACCTGCTTTATTAGTGGTTTTGTACCTGTTTTGTACCAGCTTTATTAGTGGTTTTGTACCTGTTTTGTACCAGCTTTATTAGTGGTTTTGTACCTGTTTTGTACCAGCTTTATTAGTGGTTTTGTACCTGCTTTATTAGGGGGTTTTGTACCTGTTTTATTAGTGATTTTGTACCTGCTTTATTAGTGGTTTTGTACCAGCTTTATTAGTGGTTTTGTACCAGTTTTGTACCTGCTTTATTAGTGGTTTTGTACCAGCTTTATTAGTGGTTTTGTACCTGTTTTGTACCTGCTTTATTAGTGGTTTTGTACCTGTTTTGTACCTGTTTTATTAGTGGTTTTGTACCTGCTTTATTAGTGGTTTTGTATTTGTTTTGTACCCATTTTATCAGTGGTTTTGTACTTGCTTTATTAGTGGTTTTGTACCTGTTTTGTACATGATTTATTAGTGGTTTTGTACCTGTTTTGTACCTGTTTTATTAGTGGTTTTGTACCTGTTTTGTACCTGTTTTATTAGTGGTTTTGTACCTGTTTTGTACCTGCTTTATTAGTGGTTTTGCACCAGCTTTATTAGTGGTTTTGTACCTGTTTTGTACCTGTTTTATTAGTGATTTTGTGCCTGCTTTATTAGTGGTTTTGTACCAGCTTTATTAGTGGTTTTGTACCAGTTTTGTACCTGCTTTATTAGTGGTTTTGTACCAGCTTTATTAGTGGTTTTGTACTTGTTTTGTACCTGCTTTATTAGTGGTTTTGTACCTGCTTTATTAGTGGTTTTGTACCTGCTTTATTAGTGGTTTTGTACCAGCTTTATTAGTGGTTTTGTACCTGCTTTATTAGTGGTTTTGTTCCAGCTTTATTAGTGGTTTTGTACCAGCTTTATTAGTGGTTTTGTACCAGCTTTATTAGTGGTTTTGTACCTGCTTTATTAGTGGTTTTGTACCTGCTTTATTAGTGGTTTTGTACCAGCTTTATTAATGGTTTTGTACCTGTTTTGTACCTGCTTTATTAGGGGTTTTGTACCTGCTTTATTAGTGGTTTTGTACCTGTTTTGTACCAGCTTTATTAGTGGTTTTGTACCTGCTTTATTAGTGGTTTTGTACCTGCTTTATTAGTGGTTTTGTACCTGCTTTATTAGTGGTTTTGTACCTGCTTTATTAGTGGTTTTGTACCTGCTTTATTACCTGTTTTGTACCTGCTTTATTAGGGGTTTTGTACCTGCTTTATTAGTGGTTTTGTACCTGTTTTGTACCAGCTTTATTAGTGGTTTTGTACCAGCTTTATTAGTGGTTTCGTACCTGCTTTATTAGGGGGTTTGTACCTGTTTTGTACCAGCTTTATTAGTGGTTTTGTACCTGTTTTGTACCAGCTTTATTAGTGGTTTTGTACCTGCTTTATTAGTGGTTTTATACCTGCTTTATTAGTGGTTTTGTACCTGCTTTATTAGTGGTTTTGTACCTGCTTTATTAGTGGTTTTGTACCTGCTTTATTAGTGGTTTTG
Source organism: Bombina bombina (assembly GCF_027579735.1). NCBI lineage: Eukaryota > Metazoa > Chordata > Amphibia > Anura > Bombinatoridae > Bombina > Bombina bombina. Next base: position 10,758,588 of record NC_069510.1, on the reverse strand, counting down.
TACCTGCTTTATTAGTGGTTTTGTACCTGCTTTATTAGTGGTTTTGTACCAGCTTTATTAGTGGTTTTGTACCAGCTTTATTAGTGGTTTTGTACCAGCTTTATTAGTGGTTTTGTACCTGCTTTATTAGTGGTTTTGTACCTGCTTTATTAGTGGTTTTGTACCAGCTTTATTAATGGTTTTGTACCTGTTTTGTACCTGCTTTATTAGTGGTTTTGTACCTGCTTTATTAGTGGTTTTGTACCTGCTTTATTAGTGGTTTTGTACCAGCTTTATTAGTGGTTTTGTACCTGCTTTATTAGTGGTTTTGTACCTGCTTTATTAGTGGTTTTGTACCTGTTTTGTACCTGCTTTATTAGTGGTTTTGTACCTGTTTTGTACCAGCTTTATTAGTGGTTTTGTACCAGCTTTATTAGTGGTTTTGTACCTGCTTTATTAGGGGGTTTGTACCTGTTTTGTACCAGCTTTATTAGTGGTTTTGTACCTGTTTTGTACCAGCTTTATTAGTGGTTTTGTACCTGCTTTATTAGTGGTTTTGTACCTGCTTTATTAGTGGTTTTGTACCTGCTTTATTAGTGGTTTTGTACCTGCTTTATTAGTGGTTTTGTACCAGCTTTATTAGTGGTTTTGTACCAGCTTTATTAGTGGTTTTGTACCTGCTTTATTAGTGGTTTTGTACCAGCTTTATTAATGGTTTTGTACCTGTTTTGTACCTGCTTTATTAGTGGTTTTGTACCTGCTTTATTAGTGGTTTTGTACCTGCTTTATTAGTGGTTTTGTACCAGCTTTATTAGTGGTTTTGTACCTGCTTTATTAGTGGTTTTGTACCTGCTTTATTAGTGGTTTTGTACCTGCTTTATTAGTGGTTTTGTACCTGTTTTGTACCTGCTTTATTAGGGGTTTTGTACCTGCTTTATTAGTGGTTTTGTACCTGTTTTGTACCAGCTTTATTAGTGGTTTTGTACCTGTTTTGTACCAGCTTTATTAGTGGTTTTGTACCAGCTTTATTAGTGGTTTTGTACCTGCTTTATTAGGGGGTTTGTACCTGTTTTGTACCAGCTTTATTAGTGGTTTTGTACCTGTTTTGTACCAGCTTTATTAGTGGTTTTGTACCTGCTTTATTAGTGGTTTTGTACCTGCTTTATTAGTGGTTTTGTACCTGCTTTATTAGTGGTTTTGTACCAGCTTTATTAGTGGTTTTGTACCAGCTTTATTAGTGGTTTTGTACCTGCTTTATTAGTGGTTTTGTACCAGCTTTATTAGTGGTTTTGTACCTGCTTTATTAGTGGTTTTGTACCTGCTTTATTAGTGGTTTTGTACCTGCTTTATTAGTGGTTTTGTACCAGCTTTATTAGTGGTTTTGGACCTGTTTTGTACCTGCTTTATTAGTGTTTTTGGACCTGTTTTGCAGCTGTGCAGCATCATCCTTTAGAAAGTTGTATAGGTTTTTCCTTGGTTTGTAGATCAGTTTGTCAATGTAAAGAGAATAGAGTTTATAAGGTTGTTTACATTATAGTATGTCTCATGGTCTGATCAGAAATGTACAAGTTGCGGCTGAGAAGTTGCTAATAAAGTTGTATGTTTTCAGTGACTAGTGGGAGCTGCTTGACTTGCCTTACACCATATAAGCAATGTGAGATTGAGCTTGCAGTCACATTGCTGGTTATACTGGGCAATACCTTTGCTATTCCCTTACAGAAACTGGGGAAGGCGTTGTCCTGCCCTGACAATTCTAGGTCTATACATTCTAGTGTTTAAAGGGACATTCCAATACAAAATGACATGGTCTTATTTATTGACCCTGTTTATTGGTTCACAAGGTGTTTAGTATTTAAGCTTATGCTAGTGCTGTATATGTAGATTAAAAGTTATATATATATAGTTGTTTTAATGTACAATTTTCATGATTTTAGGTGACCCCTTGTATTTGCATGCTGTAGTTTCAACATAAAGTCATTAAAGGGCTATGAAGCCCCAAAAAAATATTTTGTGAGTGTACAATTACATTCCAATATATTCCAATTTACTTCAATCCTCAAATATGCTTAGTTCCCGTGGTGTGGCAGGAAATAGTGCTGCCCTCTAGTGGTCTTGCAAATGGACAACATTCTTCCAAAACTGCTGCCATATAGTGCTTCAGAAATGGGCTGGCACCTAAGCATACGTCCCTGCTTTTCAACAAAAGATACCAAGTGAACAAAGAAAAATTCATAATACAAGTAAATTGGATTTTTTTTAATTGCCTGATATGAGTCATGATAGAAAGAAATAAGGTTTCAAATCCCCTTAATGTTTTTGTTTGTGTTCAGTACTTTAATGGAGCAGGTAAGAGGTCTATTTAATGTCTTCTATGGTTCTGTCTTGCTTGTTCTACTATGAAAGCAAAGTGTTTATTTTACATTGTGTCATTTATATTCTGTAACTGTGACATCGCTATACTGTGGTTTTCTGTGTCTGCTAAGCTCCTTGTTTGGATATTTGGGGGCACCATGTGGGCTTCAGCAGTAGCAGAGTAGAAATGATTCTAGGTAAATACTGCAATGAATCCAAAAGTGTTTTGTTATAAAGTTTAATTAACTGTATTGCCTTGGCAGCGGCTGCCCTTTTACTTGGTTCCCGCCTGTCTTGGCCACACTGCTCTGTCTTTTGCCCTGTGTCCAATGCACATTTTGCAAGCTGTTTGAAAATGCCAATCCATGATGCATATGCCTTTCTTTGCGTTCCTGTTGATTTATGTGCTATTTAGTATAAAAAGGCAAAGAAAGCAATTTATTCCAAAGGAAAAGCTAGTAGAATAAAACCCATCAGAATCTATAAATCACTGGAAATTCATCTGATTAGTGCATTTTTTTAGTTAGGTGGTCGCGCTTGCCAAGTATAGAGAGAGCAGTCTTCTTGGTGCCACAGATCGGCCAACCTTAATGTGATGGTAAACTTTCCTCTTTATATTAACAGATCCGGAATGTTAGTGATATTTTAAATGGAGTTTAATTCATCCGTTGTAATGAAGATGCGCTATAACTTAATTTTTAATGTAGATATGAAATTCAAATACCCCTTGCTCCGCCTCCCATTTCAAAAGTATTTTTTTGTGAGTGAACAGTTTAAACTGTCCTCCAGTCAGTGCTCTAGCTACAACAAAAGTGCCATAGGGCTAGAGTGCCGCTTGGAGAATAGTTTAAACCGTTGGCTCACAAAAAAAATAATAAAGTCCATCTAAAATATCTCTAACATTCCACATCTGTTAATACAAAGGGGAAAGTTAATCATCACTTTAAATTATCTGTGGTTGTAGCAAAGTGATCCAGATGAATCCTCCTCCAAGTAAATAATCCCTCTGATCAGTTTGTGGTCTGCAGGACAATCTCTGTCCACTTATGCTTAAAGGACCAGTCAACACAGCAGATTTGCATAATCAACAAATGCAAGATAACAAGACAATGCAGTAGCACTTAGTCTGAACTTCAAATGAGTAGTAGATTTTCTTTCTAACAATTTTAAAAGTTATGTCTTTTTCCACTCCCCCTGTACCATGTGACAGCCATCAGCCATTCACAAATGCATACACGTACCATGTGACAGCCATCAGCCATTCACAAATGCATACACACTTATTCTTGCACATGCTCAGTAGGAGCTGGTAACTCAAAAAGTTTAAATATAAAAAGACTGTGCACATTTAGATAATGGAAGTAAATTGGAAAGTTGTTTAAAATGGCATGCTCTATCTGAATAATGAAAGTTTAATTTTGATTGAGTGTCCCTTTAACGTAGATACCACTTTATGTTGACTTGTATCTGTGTTAAAGGAAGAGACACACTGAGCTGTAACCTTGGTGCAAATGATGCACAACTCTAACTTTACCGTTTTGTTAAAAAAAATAATCATCTGAACACTGAATGTTCTTATCAAATGTGGCAAAATAGTAACACACATAAAGGCAGGGGACACACAAGTTGTCACCACATGTAATACAAGTCATGCAGATAATACTAACATGATTAGTGTACGACTGTATTCACACAATGTACATGGGACCTCACAAGTGTGCAAAACGGCTAAAAATATGTTCATATAAATAATGTAAAAGAATATTATAGCCACCATCATTTAAATGATTATGACACTTGCACAGAATATATCATTTGAGTCATAATATCCCACCAAAAAAAACACAAGTGCAATTTACGTGTTATAAGATTCACAGGGAATACCACATGGAGGTTACAGGTCAAGTATGGAAGAGCCTAGCGTGATTTAGAGTATGTTCTCTTTACTTATTGTTGGGACACACAACTCACTCCAGCATGTTGTAATCAACTCAATTGTAATTTTAGAGCAACACAAAATAAACCAGTCAATTTCTAGTAAAGATACAAACCCTTTATCTAAACTGCTTGGGACTATAAAAGTTTTGGAATTCAGAATATTTGTATTTCTTTCATGTAATTAGCAAGAGTCCATGAGCTAGTGACGTATGGGATATACATTCCTACCAGGAGGGGCAAAGTTTCCCAAACCTCAAAATGCCTATAAATACACCCCTCACCACACCCACAATTCAGTTTTACAAACTTTGCCTCCGATGGAGGTGGTGAAGTAAGTTTGTGCTAGATTCTACGTTGATATGCGCTCTGCAGCAAGTTGGAGCCCGGTTTTCCTCTCAGCGTGCAGTGAATGTCAGAGGGATGTGAGGAGAGTATTGCCTATTTGAATGCAGTGATCTCCTTCTACGGGGTCTATTTCATAGGTTCTCTGTTATCGGTCGTAGAGATTCATCTCTTATCTCCCTTTTCAGATCGACGATATACTCTTATATATACCATTACCTCTGCTGATTCTCGTTTCAGTACTGGTTTGGCTTTCTACAAACATGTAGATGAGTGTCCTGGGGTAAGTAAATCTTATTTTCTGTGACACTCTAAGCTATGGTTGGGCACTTTGTTTATAAAGTTCTAAATATATGTATTCAAACATTTATTTGCCTTGACTCAGAATGTTCAACTTTCCTTATTTTCAGACAGTCAGTTTCATATTTGGGATAATGCATTTGATTTAATCATTTTTTCTTACCTTCAAAAATTTGACTCTTCCCTGTGGGCTGTTAGGCTCGCGGGGGCTGAAAATGCTTCATTTTATTGCGTCATTCTTGGCGCGGACTTTTTTGGCGCAAAAAATCTATTTCCGTTTCCGGCGTCATACGTGTCGCCGGAAGTTGCGTCATTTTTTGACGTTATGTCGGCGTTCCGGATGTGGCGTCATTTTTGGCGCCAAAAGCATTTAGGCGCCAAATAATGTGGGCGTCTTATTTGGCGCGAAAAAATATGGGCGTCGCTTTTGTCTCCACATTATTTAAGTCTCATTTTTTATTGCTTCTGGTTGCTAGAAGCTTGTTCTTTGGCATTTTTTCCCATTCCTGAAACTGTCATTTAAGGAATTTGATAAATTTTGCTTTATATATATATGTTGTTTTTTCTCTTACATATTGCAAGATGTCTCACGTTGCATCTGAGTCAGAAGATACTACAGGAAAATCGCTGTCTAGTGCTGAATCTACCAAAGCTAAGTGTATCTGCTGTAAACTTTTGGTAGCTATTCCTCCAGCTGTTGTTTGTATTGATTGTCATGACAAACTTGTTAAAGCAGATAATATTTCCTTTAGTAAAGTACCATTGCCTGTTGCAGTTTCTTCAACATCTAAGGTGCAGAATGTTCCTGATAATATAAGAGATTTTGTTTCTGAATCCATAAAGAAGGCTATGTCTGTTATTTCTCCTTCTAGTAAACGTAAAAAATCTTTTAAAACTTCTCTCCCTACAGATGAATTTTTAAATGAACATCATCATTCTGATTCTGATGATTCCTCTGGTTCAGAGGATTCTGTCTCAGAGGTTGATGCTGATAAATCTTCATATTTATTTAAAATGGAATTTATTCGTTCTTTACTTAAAGAAGTACTAATTGCTTTAGAAATAGAGGATTCTGGTCCTCTTGATACTAATTCTAAACGTTTAGATAAGGTATTTAAAGCTCCTGTGGTTATTCCAGAAGTTTTTCCTGTTCCTAATGCTATTTCTGCAGTAATTTCCAAAGAATGGGATAATTTGGGTAATTCATTTACTCCTTCTAAACGTTTTAAGCAATTATATCCTGTGCCGTCTGACAGATTAGAATTTTGGGACAAGATCCCTAAAGTTGATGGGGCTATTTCTACCCTTGCTAAACGTACTACTATTCCTACGTCAGATGGTACTTCGTTTAAGGATCCTCTAGATAGGAAAATTGAATCCTTTCTAAGAAAAGCTTATCTGTGTTCAGGTAATCTTCTTAGACCTGCTATATCTTTGGCTGATGTTGCTGCAGCTTCAACTTTTTGGTTGGAAACTTTAGCGCAACAAGTAACACATCGTGATTCTCATGATATTATTATTCTTCTTCAGCATGCTAATAATTTTATCTGTGATGCCATTTTTGATATTATCAGAGTTGATGTCAGGTTTATGTCTCTAGCTATTTTAGCTAGAAGAGCTTTATGGCTTAAAACTTGGAATGCTGATATGGCTTCTAAATCAACTTTACTTTCCATTTCTTTCCAGGGTAACAAATTATTTGGTTCTCAGTTGGATTCCATTATTTCAACTGTTACTGGTGGGAAAGGAACTTTTTTTACCACAGGATAAAAAATCTAAAGGTAAAAACAGGGCTAATAATCGTTTTCGTTCCTTTCGTTTCAACAAAGAACAAAAGCCTGATCCTTCATCCTCAGGAGCAGTTTTAGTTTGGAAACCATCTCCAGTCTGGAATAAATCCAAGCCAGCTAGAAAGGCAAAGCCTGCTTCTAAGTCCACATGAAGGTGCGGCCCTCATTCCAGCTCAGCTGGTAGGGGGCAGGTTACGTTTTTTCAAGGAAATTTGGATCAATTCTGTTCACAATCTTTGGATTCAGAGCATTGTTTCAGAAGGGTACAGAATTGGTTTCAAGATGAGACCTCCTGCAAAGAGATTTTTTCTTTCCCGTGTCCCAGTAAATCCAGTAAAAGCTCAAGCATTTCTGAAATGTGTTTCAGATCTAGAGTTGACTGGAGTAATTATGCCAGTTCCAGTTCCGGAACAGGGGATGGGGTTTTATTCAAATCTCTTCATTGTACCAAAGAAGGAGAATTCTTTCAGACCAGTTCTGGATCTAAAAATATTGAATCGTTATGTAAGGATACCAACGTTCAAGATGGTAACTGTAAGGACTATCTTACCTTTTGTTCAGCAAGGGAATTATATGTCCACAATAGATTTACAGGATGCTTATCTGCATATTCCGATTCATCCAGATCATTATCAGTTCCTGAGATTCTCTTTTCTGGACAAGCATTACCAGTTTGTGGCTCTGCCGTTTGGCCTAGCTACAGCTCCAAGAATTTTTACAAAGGTTCTCAGTGCCCTTCTGTCTGTAATCAGAGAACAGGGTATTGTGGTATTTCCTTATTTGGACGATATCTTGGTACTTGCTCAGTCTTTACATTTAGCAGAATCTCATACGAATCGACTTGTGTTGTTTCTTCAAGATCATGGTTGGAGGATCAATTTACCAAAAAGTTCTTTGATTCCTCAGACAAGGGTAACCTTTCTGGGTTTCCAGATGGATTCAGTGTCCATGACTCTGTCTTTAACAGACAAGAGACGTCTAAAATTGATTGCAGCTTGTCGAAACCTTCAGTCACAATCATTCCCTTCGGTAGCCTTATGCATGGAAATTCTAGGTCTTATGACTGCTGCATCGGACGCGATCCCCTTTGCTCGTTTTCACATGCGACCTCTTCAGCTCTGTATGCTGAAGCAATGGTGCAAGGATTACACGAAGATATCTCAATTAATATCTTTAAAACCGATTGTTCGACACTCTCTAACATGGTGGACAGATCACCATCGTTTAATTCAGGGGGCTTCTTTTGTGCTTCCGACCTGGACTGTAATTTCGACAGATGCAAGTCTCACAGGTTGGGGAGCTGTGTGGGGATCTCTGACGGCACAAGGAGTTTGGGAATCTCAGGAGGTGAGATTACCGATCAATATTTTGGAACTCCGTGCAATTTTCAGAGCTCTTCAGTTTTGGCCTCTTCTGAAGAGAGAATCGTTCATTTGTTTTCAGACAGACAATGTCACAACTGTGGCATACATCAATCATCAAGGAGGGACTCACAGTCCTCTGGCTATGAAAGAAGTATCTCGAATTCTGGTATGGGCGGAATCCAGCTCCTGTCTAATCTCTGCGGTTCATATCCCAGGTGTAGACAATTGGGAAGCGGATTATCTCAGTCGCCAAACGTTGCATCCGGGCGAATGGTCTCTTCACCCAGAGGTATTTCTTCAGATTGTTCAAATGTGGGAACTTCCAGAAATAGATTTGATGGCGTCCCATCTAAACAAGAAACTTCCCAGGTATCTGTCCAGATCCCGGGATCCTCAGGCGGAGGCAGTGGATGCATTATCACTTCCTTGGAAGTATCATCCTGCCTATATCTTTCCGCCTCTAGTTCTTCTTCCAAGAGTAATCTCCAAGATTCTGAAGGAATGCTCGTTTGTTCTGCTGGTAGCTCCGGCATGGCCTCACAGGTTTTGGTATGCGGATCTTGTCCGGATGGCCTCTTGCCAACCGTGGACTCTTCCGTTAAGACCAGACCTTCTGTCACAAGGTCCTTTTTTCCATCAGGATCTGAAATCCTTAAATTTAAAGGTATGGAGATTGAACGCTTGTTTCTTGGTCAAAGAGGTTTCTCTGACTCTGTGATTAATACTATGTTACAGGCTCGTAAATCTGTATCTCGAGAGATATATTATAGAGTCTGGAAGACTTATATTTCTTGGTGTCTTTCTCATCATTTTTCCTGGCATTCTTTTAGAATACCGAGAATTTTACAGTTTCTTCAGGATGGTTTAGATAAGGGTTTGTCCGCAAGTTCTTTGAAAGGACAAATCTCTGCTCTTTCTGTTCTTTTTCACAGAAAGATTGCTATTCTTCCTGATATTCATTGTTTTGTACAAGCTTTGGTTCGTATAAAACCTGTCATTAAGTCAATTTCTCCTCCTTGGAGTTTGAATTTGGTTCTGGGAGCTCTTCAAGCTCCTCCGTTTGAACCTATGCATTCATTGGACATTAAATTACTTTCTTGGAAAGTTTTGTTCCTTTTGGCCATCTCTTCTGCCAGAAGAGTTTCTGAATTATCTGCTCTTTCTTGTGAGTCTCCTTTTCTGATTTTTCATCAGGATAAGGCGGTGTTGCGAACTTCTTTTGAATTTTTACCTAAAGTTGTGAATTCCAACAACATTAGTAGAGAAATTGTGGTTCCTTCATTATGTCCTAATCCTAAGAATTCTAAGGAGAAATCGTTGCATTCTTTGGATGTTGTTAGAGCTTTGAAATATTATGTTGAAGCTACGAAATCTTTCCGTAAGACTTCTAGTCTATTTGTTATCTTTTCCGGTTCTAGAAAAGGCCAGAAAGCTTCTGCCATTTCTTTGGCATCTTGGTTGAAATCTTTAATTCATCTTGCCTATGTTGAGTCGGGTAAAACTCCGCCTCAGAGAATTACAGCTCATTCTACTAGGTCAGTTTCTACTTCCTGGGCGTTTAGGAATGAAGCTTCGGTTGACCAGATTTGCAAAGCAGCAACTTGGTCCTCTTTGCATACTTTTACTAAATTCTACCATTTTGATGTATTTTCTTCTTCTGAAGCAGTTTTTGGTAGAAAAGTACTTCAGGCAGCGGTTTCAGTTTGAATCTTCTGCTTATGTTTTTCGTTAAACTTTATTTTGGGTGTGGATTATTTTCAGCAGGAATTGGCTGTCTTTATTTTATCCCTCCCTCTCTAGTGACTCTTGTGTGGAAAGATCCACATCTTGGGTAGTCATTATCCCATACGTCACTAGCTCATGGACTCTTGCTAATTACATGAAAGAAAACATAATTTATGTAAGAACTTACCTGATAAATTCATTTCTTTCATATTAGCAAGAGTCCATGAGGCCCGCCCTTTTTTTGTGGTGGTTTTGATTTTGTATAAAGCACAATTATTCCAATTCCTTATTTTATATGCTTTCGCACTTTTTTATCACCCCACTTCTTGGCTATTCGTTAAACTGAATTGTGGGTGTGGTGAGGGGTGTATTTATAGGCATTTTGAGGTTTGGGAAACTTTGCCCCTCCTGGTAGGAATGTATATCCCATACGTCACTAGCTCATGGACTCTTGCTAATATGAAAGAAATGAATTTATCAGGTAAGTTCTTACATAAATTATGTTATTTGTTTCTGTAACATGGGGTAGTTTGTAGAGATGATGGGACCAAGTGTAAACAACAATATTTTGTGTTATTTAGGCCAGGTCTCGACAAACCCAGGAGCCAGCGAGCCACTGGCTCCTGAAATTCTACCCTTGGTTCCTAACTTTTTAGGTTATTCTCCATATATCTATATTCAAATTGCACTACCTGGCTCCTAAAAGTATGTCTGGCTCCTAAATATTCTTACTGGCTTCTAATTTTGAAACAGAGTTGTCAAGCACTGATTTAGGAAATATCCACGTCATAATACAGCTTATACATGCAACTTAAAGTTAGTTTTATAAAAAAATCTTAGTGAAAAAGTCTTGATTTCAGATTAATTCTGAATGTTTGATTAACGGTTTTGGAGATTTGTATCTGTACTCTAAATAGGACACCAAGATATGTTTAGCTAGAGCTAATGCTATCCTGAACATGGCAAGAACCACCTCGCCATGTGCGGACATTGTATATCAAGTTTTCACTTATGATAGAGCACAATAATGGAAGAAAGATGTTGTAAAAGAATATGTGCTATCAATAAAAGAACACTTGGTAGATTTATTGATTAGAAAGGTCCAATCAAAAGTAGGTTAAGGGCAATGGGCAAACCTCAAACCTTAGAAAGGGCAACAAGAAAAAAGTGCTCCATAAACACACAATTGAGATCACTACCTATAGGAAACAATGACATTTGGGATTAACATGAAGACTATGAGTTTCTATGTCCATTTTGTCTTCAGCAATCGCAAACATTTCTCCATATGCTGCCTTTATGGTTGTCAGCATAAATCTGATGGACTCATGGTGCCTGCAACACAGTGCTGAAAAGTTTAGTCCGTGCCACATACTTCGGCAAACAGTGCATCCGGGACACCAGTAGGACCCTAAGTTTGACCTTCTTAGCTATGCCTTTTTTGTCATCATAGAGTCCCTTTAGGAGATTCCCTCTGAGAAACTGTTGTAGCAGTTCCCCGTTCTTTGAGCAATTCATTTGTATCGCTGCTAATTATTACAGAGTGATGTCTTAGACCAGTCCTTGATTCTCTCGGGCATTTGGGCACCATTAGCACCCCATAACTTAAGCCTAGAATACATTTCATTTGGTTGGGAATTGATTTTGTTTTTTATTTTTACTTAATTTTTTTTTCTTTTCTATCTAATATTTTTTTAGTTGTTTGGCTACAATGCATTTCTATGTAATGTGTTGCAGCCAATTGTTCAAGTTTCTTCTTGCAAATAATTTGTTTATACAGAAATAGTACATTCTAACAACTTTATTGTGTTTTTGCAAGTTTTGGTTATATTTGTATGTTTCTCATTTCTATACTGAAAAAAAATGTTTTTTCTCGTACTTAAAATCTCATAAAGAAGGCGGCCAATTAACTTCAGCTTTTCAGGGTTTCTAGTAAGTAACAGCTGACGACAAACTGCTGAATTTTTTCAGATATTTCAAAGTTAAAAGAATTTTAGGAAGATGATTTCACATAGAATGCTCTATTGAGCTTTAAATAGCTACTCTCTGTATAACTACTTACAGCATCACATTAGATTCATTACTTACAGTGGGTGTTACATTAGCAGTGTCAGACATCACTAATTGTTACTAACCAGCAACTTTACAATATCAGTGATGAGACCTTAATGTTTTGTTCTGAAGCTCCAACAAGTGAAAACTATATAGTCAGGAAATCTGTCCATAAAACGGGGGAAAAAAGCCATTGTTCCCCCTTGTCTTCTATTCAAAATCATCCCCCCCTTGCCTTCTCTCCACCATCATTCTGCCCCTTGTCCTCTCTTCACCATCATTCTCCACTTGTCTTCTCTTCACCATCATTCCACACTTGTCTTCTCTTCACCATCATTCCACACTTGTCTTCTCTTCACCATCATTCCACACTTGTCTTCTCTTCACCATCATTCTCCACTTGTCTTCTCTTCACCATCATTCTCCACTTGTCTTCTCTTCACCATCATTCTCTCCTTATCTTCTCCTTGCCATCATATTTACCCCTTGTCATTTTCTTTGCCATTATTCTATTTATTTATTTCTGCTATCATTCTCCTGTTGTCTTCTCTTCACCATCATTCCATTCTGGTCTTTTGTTCACTACCATTCCCCATCTTGTCTTTAGTTCACTACCATTCCCCCCATGCCTTCTCTCTGCCATCATTTTCCCCTTGTCTTCTCTTCACCAGCATTCCCTCATTTTCTTCTCTGCCATCAATATCCCCATGTCTCCTCATCACCAGCATTCTCTTTTTGTCCTCTCTTCTCTATCATTCCCTCCTTATCTTCTTTTTGCCATTATTCCCTCCTTGTCTTGTCTTCTCTTCACTATCAGTCCCCCTTGTCTTTTCCTTTGATTTCTTCCCTTTGCTCCTCTCTTATTGGTTGCTCTCCCTGTCTTACCTCCTCCCTCTCTTGCCTCCTCCCTCTCTTGCCTCCTTCCTCTCTTACCTATCCTTCCTCTCTTACCTATCCTTCCCTTTTCCCTCCCAACCTCTCTCCTCATCTCTATCCTTCTCTTCCGCTTCTCTGTCCATTAATCTGTCTCCTCTGACTCTCCCTCTTCTCATCTTTATTTCTTCTTCTTTTCTTGTCTGTCTTTTTCCCAGTCTTCTACACACATTCTCTTCTCCTTCTCATCTCTGTCTGTCCCTCTCTTCTGATTTCTGACTCTTCCTCTCTTCTCTTTGCCTCCCTCTTCTCCCTTTTCCTCTCTCTTCTCCCTTTTCCTCCCTGTTTATTCTCTTTTTAACCCATCCCTCCTCTCTATTCTCCTCTCTTTTCGTTCTCGTTCCTAACTTTGTCTTTTACCTTACTTGTCTTTCCCTAACTCCCTTACTTCTCTTCTTTCTCGTACCCCCACAGTACTCTGTCCTTAACTCTCTCCTTCTTATCTCCCTCCCTTTCCTCTCTTCTCCATTCTTTCCTCAAACTCACCTAAATAATTGCCTTTTTCGCTTCCATCCATTCCCTCCCTTTTTTCTCTTCTCCATTCTTTCTCCCGATCATCCACATAATTCCCCCTTTCCATTCCTCCCTCTCTCTCTCTCTCTCTCTCTCCCTCCCTCCCTTCCTCCCTTCTCCATTATTTCCTCAAACTTCCCTACATAATTCCCCTTTTCCCTTCCATTCTCTCTCCCTCCCTTCTCTTCTCCATTCTTTCCTCAAACTCCCCTACATAATTCCCCTATTCCCTTCCACACTCTCTCCCTCCCTTCTCTTCTCCAATATTTCCTCAAACTCCCCCACATAATTCCCCTTTTCCCTTCCATCCTCTCTCCCTCCCTCTCTTCTCCATTCTTTCCTCAAACTCCCCTACATTATTCCCCTTTTCCCTTCCATCCTCTCTCCCTCCCTTCTCTTCTCCATTCTTTCCTCAAACTCCCCTACATAATTACCCTATTCCCTTCCATCCTCTCTCCCTCCCTTCTCTTCTCCATTCTTACCTCAAACTCCCCTACATAATTCCCCTATTCCCTTCCACCCTCTCTCCCTCCCTTCTCTTCTCCAATATTTCCTCAAACTCCCCTACATAATTCCCCTTTTCCCTTCCATCCTCTCTCCCTCCCTCTCTTCTCCATTCTTTCCTCAAACTCCCCTACATAATTCCCCTATTCCCTTCCACCCTCTCTCCCTCCCTTTCTTCTCCATTCTTTCCTCAAACTCCCCTACATTATTCCCCTTTTCCCTTCCATCCTCTCTCCCTCCCTTCTCTTCTCCATTCTTTCCTCAAACTCCCCTACATAATTACCCTATTCCCTTCCATCCTCTCTCCCTCCCTTCTCTTCTCCATTCTTACCTCAAACTCCCCTACATAATTCCCCTATTCCCTTCCATCCTATCTCCCTCCCTCTCTTCTCCATTCTTTCTCCCCATCCTCTACATAATTCCCCCTCTCCCTCCCTCCCTCCCTCCCTCTCTCCCTTTCTCCCTCTCTCCCTTTTCTCCATTTTTTTTATCTCCCTCTCCTACATAATTCTCCCTGTTTCCCTGCCCCATCCCTCTTTTACTCCTCTGTGCTTCTAGGATTCCATCTTTCCTCTCTTCTTCTCTCTCTCATACAATGCTTAGTTGGCACAGTGATAGTTAAGTTATAATAATGGATGGCTTTGATGGATTCCTTTTTTTCACAGTCAGTTCTGCCCCTAAGGGAGAACATTTTTAAAAGTGGAATCTCATTGTAAGGTATTCAAAGGGTGTGAACTGCCAGTAATTAAAATAACACTTTAGGCAGAAACACAGGGCTGTGTGTAAAGCACAAAAGAAATGACGGTAACAGGAGGGGGAATAGTAAAAAGCACCGCTAAGGTGCCTGCAAACTTGTCCCTGGCCCGCGACTAGAAAGGTAGATGAAATTGTAGCTCTGCAGTTTGTTTGCCTCTCATACCTAGTGACTCATTTTGTTTTCTTCTGATGTTGATTCCGTGGAGGAACAAATTATTTTTCACTTTTATAATTTCCCTTTTGAAAGAGTTTATTTTTTTGACCCAAAACTTAAAGTTCAGCAAATTATCCTTCCCTCGAGAGCAAGTTTATGTATAAATTATAATACTGCTTTGAATTATGATTTATGTTTAGGGCTCCTTCTTCATATTTGTTGGTGGAATTTATTTGTCTCCTAAAGCATTTCCATGTTATGTTTTTTCTTTACCAACACAATTATTTTATCTCCTGAATATCTGTCTAAGAAGCCATCCAGGCTTACTCTGGCTACTTTCCCTTCTGTTGTCTTCCTGATTATTAAATGTCTTAATGTAAGACAAGAACCCATCTAGAGAAAGATCTGAGAATTCCTGATGTCTACCCTGCAGTACAGCTATTGCCCACGGTGACTTGTATGCAGGAGGATTTGGTACCTTCCTTTTTTCTTTAGCTTTGGGAAGCGCAAGTCCTGTCACTTTCTGCGAGATCAAGAGGCATTGCTGAACATCTAGCAAGGGGTTTGGGAATGTCATTAAGGAGAGAGATGTTTTACAGCCTGTGAAATACAATACATTTCTTGATGGTACATTGTAGGCCTAATTTCTCACAGCTATTGATCCTGTCCCTATGGAAGTCTGTGGCCTTTTTTTGTTGTTGCATGTCTGCAGAGAAACTATTAAAGCAGTGTTACTTGACTACTGGAAAGTCTTGCATCCTGTTGGCCCAAGCCTAGAAATGTTGTGCCATAGTGTGATAAAATCAGTTTACCTCTGTGTCTCAGCTCAAGTAGTATGGAGCATATAGTGATGTCAATCAAATGTCTCAGACATCAAGCTATATTTATCAGCATTTAAAGGGACTGTCTAATTTACTCCTATTATCAATTTGTCTTCTTTCTCTTGGTATCTTTATTTAAAAAAGCAAAAATGTATGCTTAGGAGCCGGCCCATTTTTGGTTCAGAACCTGGTAGCACTTTCTGATTGGTCTCTAAATGTAGCCACCAATCAGTAAGCGCTACCCAGGTGCTGAACCAAAAATGGGCCGGCTCGTAAGCTTACATTTAAATAAAAATACAAAGAGAAAATGATAATAGGAGTAAACTAGAAAGTTGCTTAAAATTGCAGCTCTATCTGAATCCTGAAAGTTTAATTTTGACTTGAAATTAACTTTAAGGTTACTGTTTGTTGCAGTGCTCAACAAATGTGTTCAAAATCTAGAAGCCAGCCCATATGATTAATTTTATATGTGTGTGCGTGCATGTGTGTGTGTGTGTCTGTGCGTCTATGTGTGTTTGCGTCTCTGTGTGCGTCTGTGTGTGTGTGTGTCTGCGTCTGTGTGCGTCTGCGTCTGTGTGCGTCTGCGTGCGTCTGTGTGTGTGCGCGTTTGTGTGTGTGTGCGTGTGCATCTGTGCGTCTGTGTGTGTGCGTCTGTGCGTGTGTGTGTGCGTGTGCATCTGTGCGTCTGTGTGTGTGCATCTGTGCGTCTGTGTGTGTGAGTCTGTGCGTGTGCATCTGTGCATCTGTGCGTGTGCATCTGTGCGTGTGTGCGCGTCTGTGTGCGCGTCTGTGTCTGCGTATGTGTGTGTGCGTCTGTGTGTGTGAGTCTCTGTGTGTGTGTGTGCGTCTGTGTGTGTGTGTGTGTGCGTGCCTATAGAACATGCCACGCATACATTATATAATAAACCAATAAAATTAAATTTGTATTTTACAGCTACATAGCCTAGAATGGCTCCAGCTGGCTATAAAGTGATAGCAGAATTTAGTGTGCACTACTTAGTATGTATTTAATAGTTATTGACCTTCTCTGACCTCTAGAGTAGAAGTCTTTCTGTCTTATTTCCCATCTATCTGTCTTACTATCTACCTACTTATCTTTTTGAAGCAGTCTGTCTTCTATATCTGCTTGTATCTACTTGTGTTTCTGTGTCTATCAATCTATTTCTGTGTCTCAGTCTATGTTTGTGTATATGTATCTGATAGAAGTAGTCCTGTGAAATCTACACCAATAGACAAGCAGTTTGGTGCTGCAGGTTCTGTACATGTTATGGGAAACGGAGATAATTAGTTACATTCTCTCCCCCCTCACAAATCAGACAAGTAATCATACTGTAGTGTTTTAGATTTTTATATAAAAACAAATCTTTGCTATGTGCGGTACAGCAAAGAAAGAGATTGAGAACAACACGGAGTTAATCTTCTTTTACTCATGTTCTGGCTGAGGTAGGGTGCCTGCCAGATGCTATATGTGTGACTGATTGGTGTTCATTCTAAGACCGCTCCTTGTATACAGCGGCAATGCAAATTGAAGTGGTTGCTTAGAGATTATTAATAGGAGAAATATGATGACAACTTAATATTTCCACTGCACAAGTTTCATAGAGGTTATAGGGAGAAAAAAAAGACTATCATATGAAATCGCATGAAAATGTGTAAAACAACTGTTTCGTTTTTTTTTTGTGGGGCCTTAAAATGATCTCAGAAAAGGTATTCTAAAAATGTTTTCACTCTTTATGTTCATATTTTTTTTAACAATGGTTTAACATTCAGAAAAACACTTTAAAGTAGCAAAGCTGTAATACTTCCCTTCCAATCTATAGGAAACAACACTGAGTTATAATACTCCCACTCCCCCCACACCTGAAATATTAGCGCATGCAGCAGCTTTGCTACATTTTCTGAAAATCATACCTAAATTTGCAGGCGCCTGGTATTAATTATTTAATTAATTAATTCATTTAAGTATGTACTTATCGATTCATTCTTTCAATTATTTTTAAGTATTTGTTTATGCTTTTATTCTCTCTAAGGACAGAAACGATATAGCCAGTCCAAATGTCCATTTGCCACATAAATGCCTTTCTCTTCTGTGTCCACAATTAACTGAAATAATGAACACAAGTCTCTATCTTTTCCAGCCATTTTTGTATCTTTGTTTTGCTATATTTCTGCTTTAGTCTCCATGGAGCAGAAAAATGGATAGAAAGGTACAACATTAAATTTCATTGGTGCATTTCAATGTAAAATAGAAACATTTTTATACTTCCATTAGCAAAAAAGTATTCTAGTATTAGTTGTTACTGTTTTTCTGTGGCATACACAAATATCCTGTGAAGACCGTGCACCAGTATTCAAACACCACACTGTAGATAAAACAGTCAGGTGAAGGAGAGAATGATAAATATGATGGAGAGGAGAGATTAGCTCACAGGGGGAGTAACTGACACCTAGGTATGTAACAGGCAGGTGAGGCTATCTGACATATAGGTATGTAACAGGCAGGTGAGGCTATCTGACATATAGGTATGTAAAAAGCAGGTGAGGATCACAGTAAGAGGAGCAGTAGCTGACATATAGGTATGTAACAAGCAGGAGAGGATCACAGGAAGAAGAGCAGTAGCTGACATATAGGTATGTAACAGGCAGGTGAGAATTGCAGGAAGAGGAGCAGTAGCTGACATATAGGTATGTAACAAGCAGGTGAGGATCACAGGAAGAGGAGCAGTAGCTGACATATAGGTATGTAACAGGCAGGTGAGAATTGCAGGAAGAGGAGCAGTAGCTGACATATAGGTATGTAACAGGCAGGTGAGGATCACAGGAAGAAGAACAGTAGCTGACATATAGGTATGTAACAGGCAGGTGAGAATTGCAGGAAGAGGAGCAGTAGCTGACATATAGGTATGTAACAGGCAGGTGAGGATCACAGGAAGAGGAGGAGTAGCTGACATATAGGTATGTAACAGGCAGGTGAGGATCACAGGAATAGGAGGCATAGCTGACATATAGGTATGTAACAGGCAGATGAGGATCACAGGAAGAGGAGCAGTAGCTGACATATAGGTATGTAACAGGCAGGTGAGGATCACAGGAATAGGAGGCATAGCTGACATATAGGTATGTAACAGGCAGGTGAGGATCACAGGAAGAGGAGGAGTAGCTGACATGTAGGTATGTAACAGGCAGGTGAGGATCACAGGAAGAGGAGCAGTAGCTGACATATAGGTATGTAACAGCAGGTGAGGATCACAGGAAGAAGAGCAGTAGCTGACATATAGGTATGTAACAAGCAGGAGAGGATCACAGGAAGAGGAGCAGTAGCTGACATATAAGTATGTAAAGCAGGTGAGGATCACAGGAAGAAAAGCAGTAGCTGACATATAGGTATGTAACAAGCAGGAGAGGATCACAGGAAGAGGAGCAGTAGCTGACATATAAGTATGTAACAGCAGGTGAGGATCACAGGAAGAAGAGCAGTAGCTGACATATAGGTATGTAACAGGCAGGTGAGGATCACAGGAAGAAGAGCAGTAGCTGACATATAGGTATGTAACAGGCAGGTGAGGATCACAGGAAGAAGAGCAGTAGCTGACATATAGGTATGTAACAGGCAGTTGAGGATCACAGGAAGAGGAGGAGTAGCTGACATATAGGTATGTAACAGGCAGGTGAGGATCACAGGAAGAGGAGGAGTAGCTGACATATAGGTATGTAACAGGCAGGTGAGGATCACAGGAAGAGGAGGAGTAGCTGACATATAGGTATGTAACAGGCAGGTGAGGATCACAGGAAGAGGAGCAGTAGCTGACATATAGGTATGTATCAGGCAGGTGAGGATCACAGGAAGAGGAGGAGTAGCTGACATATAGGTATGTAACAGGCAAGTGAGGATCACAGGAAGAGGAGCAGTAGCTGACATATAGGTATGTAACAGGCAGGTGAGAATTGCAGGAAGAGGAGGAGTAGCTGACATATAGGTATGTAACAGGCAGGTGAGAATTGCAGGAAGAGGAGCAGTAGCTGACATATAGGTATGTAACAGGCAGGTGAGGATCACAGGAAGAAGAGCAGTAGCTGACATATAGGTATGTAACAGGCAGGTGAGGATCACAGGAAGAGGAGCAGTAGCTGACATATAGGTATGTAACAGGCAGGTGAGGATCACAGGAAGAGGAGCAGTAGCTGACATATAGGTATGTAACAGGCAGGTGAGGATCACAGGAAGAAGAGCAGTAGCTGACATATAGGTATGTAACAGGCAGGTGAGAATTACAGGAAGAGGAGCAGTAGCTGACATATAGGTATGTAACAGGCAGGTGAGGATCCCAGGAAGAGGAGCAGTAGCTGACATATAGGTATGTAACAGGCAGGTGAGGATCACAGGAAGAGGAGGAGTAGCTGACATATAGGTATGTAACAGGCAGGTGAGGATCACAGGAAGAGGAGCAGTAGCTGACATATAGGTATGTAACAGGCAGGTGAGAATTGCAGGAAGAGGAGGAGTAGCTGACATATAGGTATGTAACAGGCAGGTGAGAATTGCAGGAAGAGGAGCAGTAGCTGACATATAGGTATGTAACAGGCAGGTGAGGATCACAGGAAGAAGAGCAGTAGCTGACATATAGGTATGTAACAGGCAGGTGAGAATTGCAGGAAGAGGAGCAGTAGCTGACATATAGGTATGTAACAGGCAGGTGAGGATCACAGGAAGAGGAGTAGTAGCTGACATATAGGTATGTAACAGGCAGGTGAGGATCACAGCAAGTGGAGGAGTAGCTGACATATAGGTATGTAACAAGCAGGTGAGGATCACAGGAAGAGGAGGCATAGCTGACATATAGGTATGTAACAAGCAGGTGAGGATCACAGGAAGAGGAGGCATAGCTGACTTATAGGTATGTAACAGTCAGGTGAGGATCACAGGAAGAGGAGCAGTAGCTGACATATAAGTATGTAACAGGCAGGTGAGGATCACAGGAAGAGGAGGAGTAGCTGACATATAGGTATGTAACAGGCAGGTGAGGATCACAGGAAGAGGAGCAGTAGCTGACATATAGGTATGTAACAGGCAGGTGAGGATCACAGGAAGAGGAGGAGTAGCTGACATATAGGTATGTATCAGGCAGGTGAGGATCACAGGAAGAGGAGCAGTAGCTGACATATAGGTATGTAACAGGCAGGTGAGGATCACAGGAAGAGGAGCAGTAGCTGACATATAGGTATGTAACAGGCAGGTGAGGATCACAGGAAGAGGAGGCGTAGCTGTGATATAGGTATGTAACAGGTAGGTGAGGATCACAGGAAGAGGAGGCATAGCTGTGATATAAGTATGTAACAGGCAGGTGAGACTCACATGAAGAAGAGCAGTAGCTGACATATTGGTATGTAACAGGCAGGTGAGGATCACAGGAAGTGGAGCAGTAGCTGACATATAGGTATGTCACAGGCAGGTGAGAGAGGGGTGGGTATCACAGGAAGAGGAGGAGTAGCTGACATATAGGTATGTAACAGGCAGGTGAGGATCATAGGAAGAGGAGGAGTAGCTGACATATAGGTATGTAACAGGCAGGTGAGAATTGCAGGAAGAGGAGCAGTAGCTGACATATTGGTATGTAACAGGCAGGTGAGAATTGCAGGAAGAGGAGCAGTAGCTGACATATAGGTATGTAACAGGCAGGTGAGAATTGCAGGAAGAGGAGCAGTAGCTGACATATAGGTATGTAACAGGCAGGTGAGACTCACATGAAGAAGAGCAGTAGCTGACATATTGGTATGTAACAGGCAGGTGAGGATCACAGGAAGTGGAGCAGTAGCTGACATATAGGTATGTCACAGGCAGGTGAGAGAGGGGTGGATATCACAGGAAGAGGAGGAGTAGCTGACATATAGGTATGTAACAGGCAGGTGAGGATCACAGGAAGAGGAGGAGTAGCTGACATAGGTATGTAACAGGCAGGTGAGAATTGCAGGAAGAGGAGCAGTAGCTGACATATAGGTATGTAACAGGCAGGTGAGAATTGCAGGAAGAGGAGCAGTAGCTGACATATAGGTATGTAACAGGCAGGTGAGAATTGCATGAAGAGGAGCAGTAGCTGACATATAGGTATGTAACAGGCAGGTGAGAATTGCAGGTAGAGGAGCAGTAGCTGACATATAGGTATGTAACAGGCAGGTGAGAATTGCAGGAAGAGGAGCAGTAGCTGACATATAGGTATGTAACAGGCAGGTGAGAATTGCAGGAAGAGGAGCAGTAGCTGACATATAGGTATGTAACAGGCAGGTGAGGATCACAGGAAGAGGAGCAGTAGCTGACATATAGGTATGTAACAGGCAGGTGAGGATCACAGGAAGAGGAGGATGTAGCTGACATATAGGTATGTAACAGGCAGGTGAGGATTACAGGAAGAGGAGTAGTAGCTGAAATATAGGTATGTAACAGGCAGGTGAGAGAGGGGTGGGTGTCACAGAAAGAAGAGCAGTAGCTGACATATAGGTATGTAACAGGCAGGTGAGGATCACATGAAGAGGAGCAGTAGCTGACATATAGGTATGTAACAGGCAGGTGAGGAACACAGGAAGAGGAGCAGTAGCTGACATATAGGTATGTAACAGGCAGGTGAGGATCACAGGAAGAGGAGCAGTAGCTGACATATAGGTATGTAACAGGCAGGTGAGGATCACAGGAAGAGGAGGATGTAGCTGACATATAGGTATGTATCAGGCAGGTGAGGATCACAGGAAGAGGAGTAGCTGACATATAGGTATGTAACAGGCAGGTGAGAATTGCAGGAAGAGGAGCAGTAGCTGACATATAGGTATGTAACAGGCAGGTGAGGATCACAGGAAGAGGAGCAGTAGCTGACATATAGGTATGCAACAGGCAGGTGAGGATCACAGGAAGAGGAGTAGCTGACATATAGGTATGTAACAGGCAGGTGAGGATCACAGGAAGAGGAGCAGTAGCTGACATATAGGTATGTCACAGGCAGGTGAGAATTGCAGGAAGAGGAGCAGTAGCTGACATATAGGTATGTAACAGGCAGGTGAGGATCACAGGAAGAGGAGTAGCTGACATATAGGTATGTAACAGGCAGTTGAGGATCACAGGAAGAGGAGGATGTAGCTGACATATAGGTATGTAACAGGCAGTTGAGGATCACAGGAAGAGGAGGATGTAGCTGACATATAGGTATGTAACAGGCAGGTGAGGATCACAGGAAGAGGAGTAGCTAACATATAGGTATGTAACAGGCAGGTGAGTATCACAGGAAGAGGAGCAGTAGCTGACATATAGGTATGTAACAGGCAGGTGAGGATCACAGGAAGAGGAGGATGTAGCTGACATATAGGTATGTAACAGGCAGGTGAGGATCACAGGAAGAGGAGGATGTAGCTGATATATAGGTATGTAACATGCAGGTGAGGATCACAGAAAGAGGAGTAGCTGACATATAGGTATGTAACAGGCAGGTGAGGATCACAGGAAGAGGAGTAGCTGACATATAGGTATGTAACAGGCAGGTGAGGATCACAGGAAGAGGAGGATGTAGCTGACATATAGGTATGTAACAGGCAGGTGGGTATCACAGGAAGAGGAGGAGTAGCTGACATATAGGTATGTAACAGGCAGGTGAGGATCACAGGAAGAGGAGTAGCTGACATATAGGTATGTAACAGGCAGGTGAGGATCACAGGAAGAGGAGTAGCTGACATATAGGTATGTAACAGGCAGTTGAGGATCACAGGAAGAGGAGGATGTAGCTGACATATAGGTATGTAACAGGCAGGTGAGGAACACAGGAAGAGGAGCAGTAGCTGACATATAGGTATGTAACAGGCAGGTGAGGAACACAGGAAGAGGAGCAGTAGCTGACATATAGGTATGTAACAGGCAGGTGAGGATCACAGGAAGAGGAGGATGTAGCTGACATATAGGTATGTAACAGGCAGGTGAGGATTACAGGAAGAGGAGTAGCTGACATATAGGTATGTAACAGGCAGGTGTGGATCACAGGAAGAGGAGTAGCTGACATATAGGTATGTAACAGGCAGGTGAGGATCACAGGAAGAGGAGGATGTAGCTGACATATAGGTATGTAACAGGCAGTTGAGGATCACAGGAAGAGGAGGATGTAGCTGACATATAGGTATATAACGGCAAGGTGGGGGTATTGTAAGTCCCCAAAAGAGCGGAGTCCTGGAGCAATGGGCTTCCAGAGCGACCTAAGTTAAAGTTCAGCAGGTATCTCTGGTGCTCCCAGCCGGCGAGTAGTTCCATAAGATCCCGGCTGGGACCTGTTAAGGCAGGAAGGGGGTAAAGCGGGTTAGCGATCAGCTCTTTCAGGGCAAAGTTCAGTCACTTCACACAAAGGGGAAATCCAAAGGGAAAATGGATCACTCTTGCAGACCAGTATCCATGCCAGTCCCAGCCCCTAATATCAGGGCAGAGGGGGAAAGGAGAACCCGCGGCACAGCCTGCCCAGAGTTAGACCACTGGATCGCCCCTCTAGGCTGGTGTATGCTGCTGGTTCGTTAATATCTTCCAGGGTTGTATCCTGAGGATTAATTTGTCAAATATATTACATGCCATCTCATTACCCAGATCTATAGAGGTGTGTCTATGTATTGGTATCCATAATAGATCTTTTAGGGAAACATAAGCCGGTAATAAAGTTTGCTGAAGTTCTCTCCAGTATACAGATTTGATCTTAAGCCTAATAGCTTTAGATATCGCACAGCCACTCCACGTACTGTATATCCATAGTGTTCTGCAGTAATCTGAGAGCTACTCTATGGTGCCCCAATTTCCAAATATAGTTGATAAAGGATTAAATACAGTAGAATTGCATATTTAAAAAAGTACATTTATAAAAGGCAATGCAATAACACTTAGGGGTAGATTTATAAAATGTCGGGCGGACACGATTCACTTTGGAGAACGTGTTGGCCCAACATCGCTAAATGCCGACAGCATATGCTGTTTTATTTATAATTGCAAGCATTTCTGGTGAATTGCTTGTGCAATGCTGCCCCCTGCACATTCGTGTTCAATCGGCTGCTAGCAGGGGGTGTCGATCATCAGAGGTGGGGGATGCTGCTTCTTAATTTTTGTTTCTGTCGAGCTTGAAGGCTCACGCGGAAACAGCTGCATCTGCAGCATAATAAATCTACTCCTTACTCCGTATTTCAAATAAGTACCAGATTTGTTCTGACAAATGTATTTCCCCTCCTTTGTTAGCCCCCTGTATCATGTGACATCCATCACTGTGGAAACTGTGAACTCTTGGACATGCTCAGTTGTAGCTGGCTCCTCAAAAAGTGTGCACATAAAATACTGTGCACTATTTAATAATGAAAATAAGTTGGAAAGTCTCTTAAAACTGCATTCTCTTTCTGAATGATGAAAGTTTCATTTAGACTCTAGTGTTTCTTTAATTAGCATTTGAACCCTGTCCAGAATAGGGGCTTGAACCCTGAGAGGGAGACGTTGAAGTAGTTACATTATTTTAGGTATTATTGTAATTTTCACATCTGCCACTGCAGCCAAATCTACAGATCATGTGAGAGGAGAACCACTTCATGCGTCAAACCCTCCCACAATGGTCTTTTTATTAAGAAGGAATGAACCAAACCTGTCAAGTGATTTTATAATATAAGCGTTTTTTTGTCTTTACCATTTCTCTGGATCTATTTATCTATTTTAAAAAAATACTGTAATGTCAAAGCTTCACTACAGATCATATTTGAAGTGGTAGAATTTTGAATAAAGCCAATATTAAGAAGATTACCAAAGGCAAGTCCTTTTTTAATGTGGACAAAAACCCCTGCTCTTCACTGCCTGTTTCTTGCCTTTCAGTCACTAGCAATTTCAACTTTCTGAACTTCCTTTCAATCTTACAAAAGCCTTAAGGCTCCTTGTATCTCCTATATTAATCTAAGTTACTTTTAAGTTTCTTTTTCTTTTAATGTAAGTGGCAAGAGTCCATGAGCTAGTGATGTATGGGATATACATTCCTACCAGGAGGGGGCAAAGTTTCCCAAACCTCAAATGCCTATAAATCCACCTCCCACCTCACTTATACCTCAGTTTTACAAACTTTGCCTTCGTTGGAGGATGGTGAAGCAAGATGTGCTAGATTCTTCAGTGATAGACGCTTCTAAGCATATTGAAGCCCAGTTCCTCTCTAAGTGCAGTGTTTGTCTGAGGGATGTGAGGGAGTATTGCCTGATGATGCCATGTTTTCGCCTATGGGAAATCTATTCTAAGGCTCTCTGTAAATCGGTCGCAGGGATTCATTGGCTACCTCCCTTTACAGATCAGAATTATACTCCTCTACCATTACCTCTGCTGATACGTTTCAGTAGTGGTTTAGCTGTCTGCTATATACTCCTCTACCATTACCTCTGCTGTTATGTTTCAGTAGTGGTTTAGCTGTCTGCTATATACTCTTGTACCATTACCTCTGCTGATATGTTTCAGTACTGATTTGGCTGTCTGCTATATACTCTTGTACCATTACCTCTGCTGATAGGTTTTAGTACTGGTTTAGCTGTCTGCTATATACTCTTGTACCATTACCTCTGCTGTTATGTTTCAGTACTGGTTTAGCTGTCTGCTATATACTCTTGTACCATTACCTCTGCTGATATGTTTCAGTAGTGGTTTAGCTGTCTGCTATATACTCTTGTACCATTACCTCTGCTGATATGTTTCAGTAGTGGTTTAGCTGTCTGCTATATACTCTTGTACCATTACCTCTGCTGATATGTTTCAGTACTGATTTGGCTGTCTGTTATATACTCCTGTACCATTACCTCTGCTGTTATGTTTCAGTACTGGTTTAGCTGTCTGCTATATACTCCTCTACCATTACCTCTGCTGTTATGTTTCAGTAGTGGTTTAGCTGTCTGCTATATACTCTTGTACCATTACCTCTGCTGATACGTTTCAGTACTGGTTTGGCTGTCTGCTATATACTCTTGTACCATTACCTCTGCTGTTATGTTTCAGTACTGGTTTAGCTGTCTGCTATATACTCTTGTACCATTACCTCTGCTGATATGTTTCAGTAGTGGTTTAGCTGTCTGCTATATACTCTTGTACCATTACCTTTGCTGATACGTTTCAGTAGTGGTTTAGCTGTCTGCTATATACTCTTGTACCATTACCTCTGCTGATACGTTTCAGTACTGGTTTAGCTGTCTGCTATATACTCTTGTACCATTACCTCTGCTGATACGTTTCAGTACTGGTTTGGCTGTCTGCTATATACTCCTCTACCATTACCTCTGCTGATATGTTTCAGTACTGGTTTGGCTGTCTGCTATATACTCTTGTACCATTACCTCTGCTGATACGTTTCAGTAGTGGTTTAGCTGTCTGCTATATACTCTTGTACCATTACCTCTGCTGATATGTTTCAGTAGTGGTTTAGCTGTCTGCTATATACTCTTGTACTATTACCTCTGCTGATACGTTTCAGTAGTGGTTTAGCTGTCTGCTATATACTCCTCTACCATTACCTCTGCTGATATGTTTCAGTAGTGGTTTAGCTGTCTGCTATATACTCGTGTACCATTACCTCTGCTGTTATGTTTCAGTACTGGTTTGGCTGTCTGCTATATGTGGATGGGTGTCTTCAGGTAAGTATATATTATTTTTTAAGAAACTCTCAGCTATGTTTGGCGCTTTATATTTTAAAGTTTTAATATATATTGCATATATTTGCCATGAGTCAAGTCTATGTTTATTTCCCTTTGCAGTCTAACAGTTTCAGCATAGAAATTATGTTTTTGGAAGAAATGTAGTACTTTTTTCTTTCCTGGGGTTCCAGCTAGTTTTAACTTCAGACTTGTTTTTTCAAATTTTCGCAGGCAAATTTGACTTGCGATGGCGCAAAATACTTTTATTTATTGCGTCATTCTTGGTGCGAATATTTTTGGTGCGGAGGTTGTGACGTGAGTCACATCATTTGTTGTTAACTTTGGCACCAAAAGTTTTTTCTCTGCATTTGCGTCATCTTTGTTTGCGTCATTATTGGCGCCAAAAAAATTGTTATATTAAGTCTCTCCCTCTTTTGCTCTCGGCTCTCATTTGTTTACAGAGGGCTATGATGTTTGCTTTTTTTTTTGGAAATATTTTTTTATTGAGGTTTTGCATGTCAAACATAGAACATAATAAGCCTGTTATGAAAAAAAAGAAAAAGATACAAACAAAATTGAACAAAACACTTTGATAGTTATACAAAGCATTAATTGTAGGCTAATGAAACCTCAATTTTTCAATAAAATAGCATACCAAACTGACCAAATGAAAACACAGTTGTAGGCCCAATGGACCAGAATTGTAAAAAAAAGAGAAAACTAATGGTCAGGTAAACAGCTCTTTAGGAGCTTCCAGAAGCGAAGGAATATGTATATAGTAAAGGGGGGGGGGGGGATATTCAGCGGGTAAGCACCGCTCTAAATATGGGGGAGGTGGAGGGCGGAGCCATAAGATATATTGAAACTAACATACCTCCCAGGTTGCTACCATTATATCTGTATTTTATGAGTATCCTTGAGTAGAGATAATAAAGGGCTCTAGGCTTTTGTGTGTACAATGAGTAAGATTAACTCCTAATACAGTTATGCTCAAGGAGGGATATTAGTATATATGTAATATGAAATATTAGATATAAGAGCCTTCTGGATGGGCTCCTCTCCCAGGGAAATGCCAGCTATAGGCAATGTGGGAAAAGGGAGTGGGGATATGACCCGCAGGCAAAAAGTACCAGCGGGAAAGGGAGGAGAGGGGTCCAATAGGAAAAGATGATTCGCTCTAGTAATGAAATCAGCATAGGGAGCACCCTTAACTATAATAAGACTGACAGTGTAGGGTATGTAAACTATGCATTAATAGGGCATTTGACTCATATAATAAGAAAAACAGAAAAAGGGATACCAGACATTGCATGTACTCTCACGGAGTAGTATAGACATTGCAAAGCTTTGTTATGAGCAAGTAACCGTAGCTTCCATATGCAGGTAATCACAAAACACTTGAACATTAAGTAAAACTATAGCAATTGCATAACAATTCCTAACCCTATATATACTAACATTTGTGTTATGAAGTAAATCATAAGTAGAGGTAGGATAAATATGGTAGATAACAACATATTCATAAAAAAATGTGGTAGCTTATGAAATAGGGTAAGCAATTATAGTGTGCGACAGTTGCTTTAAGTTAGAACTGAAAGGGTTAACCCATAGTAGGCATGAGCACACATTTTAGTTAGCCCAGTAATCATAAGTTTAGGTTGTTAAATAGTTATGTTATTCTCCAGCTTATAAAATACAATAACTCAACGGGTAGTAGAACTTAGCCAAGTAGTAGGAATTAAGTAGCGTGTAACTAATGCTGTCCAGTACAGGCTATTCACCAGTTTGCACATTGATAAGTAAATTTCCAACTGCTAAGCCCCTGTAGAGATTGATCTTGATAATCTGATATAGGCGTAAAGCATGGCATGGTACTATTCTCTTTGCAGGTGAGTGTACATATATACATATATGCAAGCAGACCACAAACAATACAAAAACATTACAGATAACACAGTTCTATGCTAGGGGTTTAGCTATAAAAGAATAACTGGTATTGAGATATATAACTCTGCACTGACAAAGCCATAATCAGTCCATATTGATGTACTTGTCTGAGCAACAGCATCAGTGGGACATTCAAACTTCTATGAGGGAGCCTTTTGTTATAAATTCACAGGAGAGCTTTTCGCTATGGTCCTAGTATGTGTTATGTGTGTTCAGAAGCTTATATAAGGTGGTATATAAGTGGAGAGCCCTGAAGGCATGTAAGAGCAACATCAAACAATAAGAATGTCAGCGACTTGTATATCAAACAGAATAGTTATCATGGGAGACTGACAGTTCATATAGCTGATACACGTCTGTAAAGTAAAATGTGGACGTGTGAAGGCTTAATATGTAAAACAAAGGGCTATTCAAGACTGAACTAAAGACACATGCGATTAAACTAGCATATTTAAGGAAGTCCATCCAAAAATAAAGTTAGGACCTAAAGACGGAATATATATAAGTCAGATAAACCCATCTGGATCTAGTACCTGCTATATTTAGCTATTTGTGAGATATTAGTGTCACAGTAATGAAAATATAATAAATTAGCTATCCAATTAAGGGAATAGAGCCTCAAATTACGTAGGCACTGTTCTTCTAATATAAACAGTACATCATGTGTTCTATATCTGAAGATGTGGTAGGTTAATGTAGTTGTCCCTTAATATAGAGTATGCACTAGCAATTGTACATTGAACAAAGAACCTAAAAGGTGTGATAAGTTTGTGTAAGTTGTAAGAGCCTATAGGGCTGCAGTAGAAGCCTAACTGACATGCAGAGTTATAGACAATCTAACCATGTTAGTATCAAGCAATATGCGGCATGTTAAACTATACATTGACATCATAAATGACAAGTTTTATCAGGTAGCATAGAGGCAAATAAAGTTAAACAAAAATAACTTGGCGGTAAATATATGAGGAGAAACTGTTCAAGACTATCCATTAACAGGAGGTCTGCCAGGGAAAAAATTGCTGTCAATGTTAGAAGGGTAGCTTTAGGTCTTTTGCGGCAAACAGCCAGATAATTCCCCAATACTGACTTTCTGAGGGACCTGAACGGTATATATACATACAGTGTACAAAATATTTGGCATCTTAATATAGTTTGTATCACGCAGAGGGGTCTCATTACATATATCCTCAGGTTCAACTTGCGCTATCATCTACAGCCCTGGGATCTGTCTTTTAAACAATGCCCATTGCAGGTGTAACTCCCGTCTCTGACAGTCTTACTTGGGTAGAGGTGAAATAGAGCCAGCTACATAAGTCGTGTAGTATGCTTCCATGCCACTTTCTTAGAGAGTTGTAAACATCTAACCGCTGATAAGATGGAGAGCCCAGATCAGCTATGCTAGCGTGGCGGTGGCAAGACCAAACTATTTGGCTGCTCATAGAAAGAAAGTCACTCGTGGTCTTCTCATATATTGCAGTCAGAAAATCTTCACCATCCTCAAACATTCTGGTAAAGAGGTCATATTGGAAGCAGAGCTTGTGGGTCTGCACACAGAGGGCCGTAAAGGTCTCCCAAAGGCATCTCAGGCTTAACAGGCTTTGAGGGTCTGGCAAAAGAGAGATCATGCAATTCCATGCCTTGGGTGTTCTTGGTTGCTAGTGTCTTAATGTCAGCGCTCCCCTGCTTATAAATAAACATATCCCCTATAGCTGAATCTGGGGGCGAAAACAAGGGGCACACTGAAGTGGTCTCTCTAGTGCCGGTCCGTGTAATTCCATTGCCAGGTGAGTATACTGCTGTTTGGACGCCTTCTATTTGCTCTTTAGACCTAGCGGGTATCTCAAATGTAGGAATGGTCGGCGCTATGTGCGCGCTTCTGACTGCAGCCCTGAGGTCTTCAAACCCGGCGGTGAGCTTTCGATCTAGCTCCAGGAGCAGGCCCCGGATAACAGCGATCTCCTCCCCCATGCTCCCAGGGAGAAAACCGGTGAGTGTTGCGCTCTAGTTGCTCTAGTATCGTGGTGGGACTTTATGCCGTTATTATGCAGGGTAGTCCCTTGCAGAGTAGAAGCCGCCTGAGCTGAAATCAATATGGCGTTGTATCTCTGTGTCGTAGGATCCTCTAACCAGCAGCACTGCGGTTGGAGCTTCGGATGTTTACTCGGATCTCGTAGGGGAGTAACTCAGCTTCATATATCCCCTATCAGTGCCACATAAAATTAAAGTTGGGCAATTGTGTCTTCCAGATATTGTGCGGCCTCAGATGTAAGGTCTATCAGTGTATTTTGGCATGCCGTCTCAAGTTTGCGGCACAGCTCCTCCTGATCGGTCCCATAGCTCAGATTAGTATCCAGGACTTCAAGGTATGGTGCACTGTCCCATCTAGATTATATTTAAGCGTCCTTAAAATTAGTAAACTGCAGGAATTGTAGTTTTATATATTAAAATGCATGGAACTCCTCTCCGGTGCGACTAGTCTGCTTGGCAGTTGGCTCCGCCCCCCATGATGTTTGCTTTTTGATTTTATTTTCAGTTAAGTATTTTAGCATAAGCATTTTTTCCCCATTCCTGATACTGCTATTTTGAGGTAATTGGATATTTTGTTTAAATGTTGTTTTTTCTTTTTTTGTTACATTTTGCAAGATGACTCAAACTGATCCTGCCTCTGATGTTACTGTAGGAACTAAGACGCCTGTACACAATTTCTACCAAAACTAAGGGGCCCATTTATCAAGCTCTGTATGGAGCTTGAGGGAATGCTGCTCCATAACCTGTCCGCCTGCTCTGAGGAGGCGGACAGACATCGCCGCAATTCAACCCAATCAAATACGATCGGGTTGATTGACACCCCCTGCTAGCGGCCGAATCTGCAGGGGTGGCGTTGCACCAGCAGTTCACAAGAGCTGCTGGTGCAATGCTGAATGTTGCGAGCGTATTGCTCTCCGCATTCAGCGAGGTCTGTCGGACATGATCCGCAATGTCGAATCATGTCCGACAGGCCTTTCATAAATAGGCCCCTATGTGTGTATATTGTTTGTTTATTTAGCTGATTTTATTTCTTCAGCTGAAATATGTGGCACTTGTTATGTTTTATTATTTCATACTGATAATGTTTCTATAGTACAAATACATCTACGTTTAAACCTTCACAGTCTAATGTACATGATATTACTGTAGATATAAAGGATTATATTGCTACAGACATAGAGAAGGCTATGACTGCAATTCTGCCTTCAAAATAATGTAAACTATCTCTAACTTATCATAAATCTAATGAAGTTTGTATTGATCTACAGCATACTGAAGTATTTCTGCTGATGTGGTTTTCTCTGACTCAGAGGATCCTATTTCAGAGACTGATATTGATAAATCAACCTTTCTATTGAATGTATACATTCTTAATTGAGGAAGTATTGTTTACTTTGAGTATTGAGGAATCTAGTCCTCTTGATAACAAGAATAGCAAATGTTTGAATTCGTTTTTTTTTAAGCTTCTGAGGTTACTCTTGAAGTTTTTCTTATTCCAGATGCTATCTATCATATGTTTAGTAAGGGATCTAACTCAGTGCTTCTTTTTACATTTCTTCTAGGTTTAAAAAGCTATATCCTTTACCTATGGCTAATTTTGAGTTTTTGGCTAAAAGTCCCTAAGGTGGGGCTATTTTTTCTTTTGCCGAACGTACTTCTATCCTATGGAAGATATTTCTTCTTTTAAGGATCCTTTAGATAGGAAGTTTGTTTCCTATTTTAGAGAAGCATATTTTTATATTGGCTATATTTTTAAACCTGCCATTTCTATGGCTGCTGTTGCTGCTGTTTCAACTTTTTGGTTGGACAGTTTAGTTATCAGATCTTGAATTGTCTAAGCATTGTTCTTTTACTTCAACATGCTAATAATTTCATTTCTGATGCTATATTTTATGTCATTTTAATTTATATTAAATCTTTGTTTTTAGCCATTTTTACTAGAAATGATGTATGGCTTTAATCTCTGGTATGGTGTTTATATTTAGATTGCTAATTTTTTAGGTTTTCTATTTCATTGTATTATCTCCTCTATTACTGGGGGAAAGGGGAGTCTTTTCTCTAAGATACAAAATCTAAGGGTAATTTGTATGCTCCCAATTGTTTTTTTATTCCCCTAAGGCCTCTGGCTTTAATTTGAGATTTTCTTTTTTATGACACGATGAGTCCATGGATGATCTTAATTACTAATGGGATATTCACCTCCTGGTCAGCAGGAGGTGGCAAAGAGCACCACAGCAGAGCTGTTAAATAGCTCCTCCCTTCCCTCCCACTCCAGTCATTCTCTTTGCCTACCTTAGTGATAGGAAGTGGTAAAGTGAGGTGTTAGAAAGATTCAAAAGATTCTTCAATCAAGAGTTTATTATTTTTAAAGTAGTGCAGCATTGTGCTGCTTTGTTCTGGGGCGTAGCCATAGTCCATATCGGTCTCTTCAGTAGAGCATTGGTGGCTTTAGAGCAATGGGAACTTGCGGGACATAATTCTCACTGCGCCTCCCATATTATTGCTGCCCTAACCCTGAAAACCTGAGGAATATTTATTCAGGAATTTCTTTTTCTTCACAGGTCCATGTGGGGGATAGGACCCCTCAAACCTGGTGGACTGCCTTTGCTGTCAGGCAGACATATGAGGTAAGTGCTATATTATTTTCCTGGGACACTTAGAGGAAAAGGAGCACTTTACTATATATCATTAGACTACATAAAGGGCTTATGGTATAAGGCACTTTATTAGGGGACAATGAAAGCTCTCAGAGTCTGAGAGAACTAGACAGCGTTTAGCAGGCACTGAGGCTGGGAGATACGCACTTTTGATGGCTCTGGTGGTTCTTTTATCATGGCGTTATTTTTAATACGAAATAACGTCCGGGAGAGTGTTTTTACTGTTAGCCACGCCCACAATGGGCAAATCTTTCTGTACTGCGTGCTTTTTCATTGTGCATCTATCTAAAGACCCAGTACAGACCGGATAATTTTACTCTGCCTAGAAGCGCATGTTTCTGACTGATCAGGCGTTTCTAGGTCCGGAGGGTAGCTGAATCGTTCCCCTGTCGAGTCTGGATTGCTTGCCAGGATGGAGAAAGAGGTCTCCGGTCTTGCAGTCAGGTAGGCACCTCAGCAGAGCTGCTGAGGTGCAGGGGTGTCATTTTTATTTGTGTATGGTCGTTTGGATACGTTTTTACACACGCAGGAAAAAAGTTACACTTTTACATTTAAAGGGACTGTAACATTTTTTACATTCAAACTTTTTTGTGTCAAAATTAAAGTTTTTATTGCATAATTATATTATTGTGATTCAGTATGGACCAAGGAGACTTGCAAAGTGTCACTTTCTCCTTGTGTTTTGATGCAAATGTGGAACCACCAATCCCTTTCTGTCCCTCATGTATTCAGAGGACTTTAAATTATAAGGAAAATATTTTTCCTGAGCAAAACTTTTGAAAAGCGGATGCTCTCCAAGAGTCTAATGACGAGGTTCAAGGTATCCTGCAGCTTTCTCCCCAAGCGTCCCATATTTTACCGCCCGCACAAGCAGTGCCCTGCACTTCTGTTCTAGCTCCCGCTGGAGTTACCTTAAAAGACATAGCTTCCCTCATGTCTTCTACAATTTCTAATGCATTGTCTGGTTTCCCAATGTTGCAGGGCAAACGTAAGAGGAAAACCAGACATTCAGTAAGTGAGGTTTCTGATGCAATTGTGGCAATTTCGGAGGTACCCTCCCAAGGACCTGAAGCGGAGGGTACTGCGGTTCCAACTGAAGGTGACATTTCAGATTCAGAAAGTTTATTGGCTCTGACGGACTCTGAGGTTGTAACTTTTAGGTGTAAACTAGAACACCTCCGCCTGTTGCTTAGGGAGGTTTTGGTTACTATGGACAACTGTGACTCCACGGTAGTGGTTGCCCCTACGAAAGTCTAGTAAATTGGACAGATATTTCGAGGTTACTTCTTACTCAGTCATATTTCCTGTTCCAAAGGGAGCTTCGGAGATCATTACTAAGGAGTGGGAGAGACCAGGCATACCCTTTTCCCCCTCTCCTATTTTTAAGAAGATGTTTCCCATAGCTGACTCTTTCAAGGAGGCTTGGCAAACAGTTCCTAAGGTGGAAGGGGCCGTTTCCACCTTAGCCAAGAGAACTAATATTCCCATAGAGCAGTGATTTGCAACCTTTTTTTTGATGTGGCACACTTTTTTACATTAAAATATCCTGTGGCACACCACCATCCCAAAATTTTACAAAATCACACATTGTAGCCTAATACAGTATATATATATATATATATATATATATATATATATATATATATATATATATATATATATATATAGTTAGTGTGTATAACATAATATAATTTATGTAAGAACTTACCTGATAAATTCATTTCTTTCATATTAGCAAGAGTCCATGAGCTAGTGACGTATGGAATATACATTCCTACCAGGAGGGGCAAAGTTTCCCAAACCTCAAAATGCCTATAAATACACCCCTCACCACACCCACAAATCAGTTTAACGAATAGCCAAGAAGTGGGGTGATAAGAAAAAAGTGTGAAGCATAAATATAAGGAATTGGAATAATTGTGCTTTATACAAAAAAATCATAACCACCACAAAAAAGGGTGGGCCTCATGGACTCTTGCTGATATGAAAGAAATGAATTTATCAGGTAAGTTCTTACATAAATTATGTTTTCTTTCATGTAATTAGCAAGAGTCCATGAGCTAGTGACGTATGGGATAATGAATACCCAAGATGTGGATCTTCCACGCAAGAGTCACTAGAGAGGGAGGGATAAAATAAAGACAGCAAATTCCGCTGAAAAAAATCCACACCCAAAAATAAAGTTTAAATCTTATAAAGAAAAAAACTGAAAATATAAGCAGAAGATTCAAACTGAAACAGCGGCCTGAAGTACTTTTCTACCAAAAACAGCTTCAGAAGAAGAAAACACATCAAAATTGTAGAATTTAGTAAAAGTATGCAAAGAAGACCAAGTTGCTGCTTTGCAAATCTGATCAACCGAAGCTTCATTCGTAAACGCCCAGGAAGTCGAAACTGACCTAGTAGAATGAGCCGTAATCCTTTGAGGCGGAGTTTTACACGACTCGACATAAGCATGATGAATTAAAGATTTCAACCAAGATGCCAAAGAAATGGCAGAGGCCTTCTGACCTTTCCTAGAACCGGAAAAGATAACAAATAGACTAGAAGTCTTTCTGAAATTATTAGTAGCTTCAACATAATATTTCAAAGCTCTAACTACATCCAAAGAATGCAATGATTTCTCCTTAGAATTCTTAGGATTAGGACATAATGAAGGAACCACAATTTCTCTACTAATGTTGTTAGAATTGACAACCTTAGGTAAAAATTTAAAAGAAGTTCGCAACACCGCCTTATCCTGGTGAAAAATCAGAAAAGGAGACTCACAAGAAAGAGCAGATAATTCAGAAACTCTTCTGGCAGAAGAGATGGCCAAAAGGAACAAAACTTTCCAAGAAAGTAATTTAATGTCCAATGAATGCATAGGTTCAAACGGAGGAGCTTGAAGAGCCCCCAGAACCAAATTCAAACTCCAAGGAGGAGAAATTGACTTAATGACAGGTTTTATACGAACCAAAGCTTGTACAAAACAATGAATATCAGGAAGATTAACAATCTTTCTGTGAAAAAGAACAGAAAGAGCAGAGATTTGTCCTTTCAAGGAACTTGCAGACAAACCTTTATCCAAACCATCCTGAAGAAACTGTAAAATTCTCGGAAATTCTAAAAGAATGCCAGGAAAAATGATGAGAAAGACACCAAGAAATATAAGTCTTCCAGACTCTATAATATATCTCCCTAGATACGGATTTACGAGCCTGTAACATAGTATTAATCACAGAGTCAGAGAAACCTCTTTGACTAAGAATCAAGCGTTCAATCTCCACACCTTTAAATTTAAGGATTTGAGATCCTGATGGAAAAAAGGACCTTGCGACAGAAGGTCTGGTCTTAACGGTAGAGTCCACGGTTGGCAAGAGGCCATCCGGACAAGATCCGCATACCAAAACCTGTGAGGCCATGCTGGAGCTACCAGCAGAACAAACAAGCATTCCTTCAGAATCTTGGAGATTACTCTTGGAAGAAGAACTAGAGGCGGAAAGATATAGGCAGGATGATACTTCCAAGGAAGTGACAATGCATCCACTGCTTCCGCTTGAGGATCCTTGGATCTGGACAGATACCTGGGAAGTTTCTTGTTTAGATGAGAGGCCATCAGATCTATTTCTGGAAGTCCCCACATTTGAACTATCTGAAGAAATACCTCTGGGTGAAGAGACCATTCGCCCGGATGTAACGTTTGGCAACTGAGATAATCCGCTTGCCAATTGTCTATACCTGGGATATGAACCGCAGAAACTAGACAGGAGCTGGATTCCGCCCATACCAGAATTCGAGATACTTCTTTCATAGCCAGAGGACTGTGAGTCCCTCCTTGATGATTGATGTATGCCACAGTTGTGACATTGTCTGTCTGAAAACAAATGAACAATTCTCTCTTTAGAAGAGGCCATGACTGAAGAGCTCTGAAAATTGCACGTAGTTCCAAAATATTGATCGGTAATCTCACCTCCTGAGATTCCCAAACCCCTTGTGCTGTCAGAGACCCCCCCACAGCTCCCCAACCTGCAAGACTTGCATCTGTTGAAATTACAGTCCAGGTCGGAAGAACAAAAGAAGCCCCCTTAACTAAATGATGGTGATCTGTCCACCACGTCAGAGAGTGTGTTACAATCGGTTTTAAAGATATTAATTGAGATATCTTTGTGTAATCCCTGCACCACTGGTTCAGCATACAGAGCTGAAGAAGTCGCATGTGAAAACGAGCAAAGGGGATCGCGTCCGATGCAGCAGTCATAAGACCTAGAATTTCCATGCATAAGGCTACCGAAGGGAATGATTGTGACTGAAGGTTTCGACAAGCTGATATCAATTTTAGACGTCTCTTGTCTGTCAAAGACAGAGTCATGGACACTGAATCTATCTGGAAAACCTAAAAAGGTTACCCTTGGAAATACCACAATACCCTGTTCTCTGATTACAGACAGAAGGGCACCGAGAACCTTTGTAAAAATTCTTGGAGCTGTTGCTAGGCCAAACGGTAGAGCCACAAACTGGTAATGCTTGTCTAGGAAAGAGAATCTCAGAAACTGATAGTGATCTGGATGAATCGGAATATGCAGATATGCATCCTGTAAATCTATTGTAGACATATAATGCCCTTGCTGAACAAAAGGCAGGATAGTCCTTACAGTTACCATTTTGAATGTTGGAATCCTTACATAAAGATTCAATATTTTTAGATCCAGAACTGGTCTGAAGGAATTCTCCTTCTTTGGTACAATGAAGAGATTTGAATAAAACCCCAGCCCCTTTTCCAGAACTGGAACTGGCATAATTACTCCAGCCAACTCTAGATCTGAAACACAATTCAGAAATGCTTGAGCCTTCGCTGGGTTTACTGGGACACGGGAAAGAAAAAATCTCTTTGCAGGAGGCCTTATCTTGAAGCCAATTCTGTACCCTTCTGAAACAATGTTCTGAATCCAAAGATTGTGAACGGAATTGATCCAAATTTCTTTGAAAAAACGTAATCTGCCCCCTACCAGCTGAGCTGGAATGAGGGCCGCACCTTCATGTGGACTTAGGAGCTGGCTTTGGTTTTCTAAAAGGCTTGGATTTATTCCAGACTGGAGATGGTTTCCAAACTGATACCGCTCCTGAGGATGAAGGATCAGGCTTTTGTTCCTTGTTGTGACGAAAGGAACGAAAACGATTATTAGACCTAAATTTACCTTTAGATTTTTTATCCTGTGGTAAAAAAGTTCCTTTCCCTCCAGTAACAGTTGAGATAATAGAATCCAACTGAGAACCAAATAATTTATTACCCTGGAAAGAAAGGGAAAGCAGAGTAGACTTAGAAGACATATCAGCATTCCAAGTTTTAAGCCATAAAGCTCTTCTAGCTAAAATAGCTAGAGACATATACCTGACATCAACTCTAATGATATGAAAGATGGCATCACAAATAAAATTATTAGCATGTTGAAGAAGATTAATAATGCTATGAGAATTATGATCTGTTACTTGTTGTGCCAAAGCTTCTAACCAAAAAGTTGAAGCTGCAGCAACATCCGCTAAAGATATAGCAGGTCTAAGAAGATTACCTGCAAGTAAGCTTTTCTTAGAAAGGATTCAATTTTCCTATCTAAAGGATCCTTAAAGGAAGTACCATCTGCCGTAGGAATAGTAGTACGCTTAGCAAGAGTAGAGACAGCCCCATCAACCTTAGGGATTTTGTCCCAAAACTCTAATCTGTCAGATGGCACAGGATATAATTGCTTAAAACGTTTAGAAGGAGTAAATGAATTACCCAAATTATTCCATTCCCTGGAAATTACTTCAGAAATAGCATCAGGGACAGGAAAAACTTCTGGAATAACTACAGGAGATTTAAAAACCTTATCTAAACGTTTAGATTTAGTATCAAGAGGACTAGAATCCTCTATTTCTAATGCAATTAGGACTTCTTTAAGTAAAGAACGAATAAATTCCATTTTAAATAAATATGAAGATTTATCAGCATCAACCTCTGAGACAGAATCCTCTGAACCAGAAGAACCATTATCAGAATCAGAATGATGATGTTCATTTAAAAATTCATCTGAAAAATGAGAAGTTTTAAAAGACTTTTTACGTTTACTAGAAGGAGGAATAACAGACATAGCCTTCTTAATGGATTTAAAAACAAAATCTCTTATGTTATCAGGAACACTCTGAGCATTAGATGTTGACGGAACAGCAACAGGTAATGTAACAGTACTAAAGGAAATATTATCTGCATTAACAAGTTTGTCATGACAATCAGTACAAACAACAGCTGGAGGAACAGATACCATAAGTTTACAGCAGATACACTTAGCTTTGGTAGATCCAGCACCAGGCAGCAATTTTCCAGAAGTATCTTCTGACTCAGTGTTAACGTGGGACATCTTGCAATATGTAATAGAAAAAACAACATATAAAGCAAAATTGATCAAATTCCTTAAATGACAGTTTCAGGAATGGGAAAAAATGCCAGTGAACAAGCTTCTAGCAACCAGAAGCAATAAATAATGAGACTTAAATAATGTGGAGACAATAGTGATGCCCATATTTTTTTAGCGCCAAAAAAGACGCCCACATTATTTGGCGCCTAAATGCTTTTGGCGCCAAAAATGACGCCACATCCGGAACGCCGACACTTTTGGCGCAAAAAAAACGTAAAAAATGACGCAACTTCCGGCGACACGTATGACGCCGGAAACAGAAAATTTTTTTGCGCCAAAAAAGTCAGCGCCAAGAATGACGCAAAAAAATTAAGCTTTTTCAGCCCCCGCGATCCTAACAGCCCACAGGGAAAAAAGTCAAATTTTAAGGTAAGAAAAAATTGATTTATTCATATGCATTATCCCAAATATGAAACTGACTGTCTGAAATAAAGAACGTTGAACATCCTGAGTCAAGGCAAATAAATGTTTGAATACATATATTTAGAACTTTATAAAAAAGTGCCCAACCATAGCTTAGAGTGTCACAGAAAATAAGACTTACTTACCCCAGGACACTCATCTACAAGTTGTAGAAAGCCAAACCAGTACTGAAACGAAAATCAGTAGAGGTAATGGTATATATAAGAGTATATCGTCGATCTGAAAAGGGAGGTAAGAGATGAATCTCTACGACCGATAACAGAGAACCTATGAAATAGACCCCGTAGAAGGAGATCATTGAATTCAAATAGGCAATACTCTCCTCACATCCCTCTGACATTCACTGCACGCTGAGAGGAAAACCGGGCTCCAACCTGCTGCAGAGCGCATATCAACGTAGAATCTAGCACAAACTTACTTCACCACCTCCATAGGAGGAAAAGTTTGTAAAAACTGATTTGTGGGTGTGGTGAGGGGTGTATTTATAGGCATTTTGAGGTTTGGGAAACTTTGCCCCTCCTGGTAGGAATGTATATCCCATACGTCACTAGCTCATGGACTCTTGCTAATTACATGAAATATATATATATATATATATATATAACACACAGAGAAAACCCAGCACTCACTTACAAGCTCTCAGCTAAGATTTAAAAGCAAAAATGGAAAGGTTAGTCACCGCATCTGGCCAAATGGGACAAGCTCAGGTACCACGTCAAGGTCCTCTCCAATACCTGAGACCCTAAAACAGCCACACAATGCAAGCTTTCAAATCCAAACAAACTGAAAACAAGGGAAGGGTGCACAGGAATATGTAACCACCCTAGACATATTCCTGTGCACCCTTCCCTTGTTTTCAGTTTGTTTGGATTTGAAAGCTTGCATTGTGTGGCTGTTTTAGGGTCTCAGGTATTGGAGAGGACCTTGACGTGGTACCTGAGCTTGTCCCATTTGGCCAGATGCGGTGACTAACCTTTCCATTTTTGCTTTTAAATCTTAGCTGAGAGCTTGTAAGTGAGTGCTGGGTTTTCTCTGTGTGTTGTATTAATTTGTTTTGTAATTTTCCCTATGGTTCTTGCACCCAGACCTGTCTGGGGTTAACTGCTTGTGGCTCTGGGGACAGCACAGCTTCCTGTGAGTGCCAGTGGCACCCAGGGCTGAGCATGTTGCAGGGTCATGGGATGTGTACCCGGTCCGGTATGAGAGTGCAGTTCCCTTCCGTGTTTTGTATATATATATATATATATATATATATATATATATATATATATATATATATATATATATATATAAATAATATATATAAATAATATACACACACACACACACTGTGCCTCCTACAAACTATACATGACATATTGACATTCATTCACAAACAATCATAATGATTGTCTGTGAATGAATATCAATGTCATGGTTGTACATGATGGCTGATGAGCCTGTCACATACCTCCCAATATTTCAAAATTTGAAAGAGGGACACCCCCGCACTGTTGTCAGTCTTCCGCGGCACACCTGAGGATCTCTCACGGCACACTGGTTGAAAAATACTGCCAGACGAGAAGCAGAATGGATGTATAGACTGGGCACAATACACCCAGGGGGGCTCAACTCAGCACCAGATTTTAAGGCACTGGTGTAGGTAGGAGATACATACAAAGGTACGATGGCCAGATACTGTGCACCGGATCAAGGTGGGGCTGAGACACAGACCCCAAGGGGGGTAGTGCCCTAGTCATATACCTTAGATCAGAGCAGGGGGAGACATGAAAGTGCCTCCCACTACTCTTGGAGTAAGACACAGAAGGGGCAGGTTACCAGTAAAACAACAACTCCCATAACCTTGATACACAGTAGCCTATTACAACAAAAGATAAGCATGGAAAGGATGAACAACATCTAAAGACACAGCAGGACGGAAATAGACTGATAACTGGAAGTGGAATGGCTATGCACACAGATCCAAGGCGTAGAAGTCTAGGAGACAGATGCACCACAGTGGGGACACTTGAAAATCCTGTATACAAAGAGACAACCTTAGTAAAATAAATAACAAACAACAACATAGAGAAAAAATAATAAAAGCACTAAATAAGAGGACATGCTACATTTAAATGTACAAAATAATATGATAATAGAATAGAAACTAAAGAAACTATATGTCAGAAATGTATGTGTAAAAGATGCAAGGTGCCTATAGGCACAAGTAGATCACTAGCCTCTAAGCAGACACCTTTTAAGACACAAGGGTCTAAGGAAAGAGGGGCTGAGTAACGCAATACGTGCACCTAGGGGAAGAGTAAATACACATGCATATTAGATTGCAGTGGGGCAACTAATAGACCTCTAAGTCTAAGTGCAATAAAGGAATTAATGGAATATGGCTACATAAAGATTGCAAGATACATAGAGAACACATAGCCAGCACTACTGGGTAACCATGGTAACCGAGATAAATAAAAAAGGCACAATTAACACAAACTATTGCAAATAAACACATAAAAGTTAATACCCACACAATACACAGTATATAGACTACAGAGAAAGTGGAATGCAAAAATATAAAGTTTGCACAAATCAGCACACTAGTGTGAGAGTGATTAGATTACGCTGCAGTAGTGACAAGTCAGTGTATCACAAGATCACAAGTAAAATAAGGCAATGAAATGTCTATAGGAGAATAACAGGCATATAGTAAGCAAAAGTACTTAAGAGTATAAGTTGGAAATATGTAAATGCTGCACGGATAAGGTATATTGTGAATATACGAAACCGGAAGTCACATGATATGAGGTACTTCCGGTTACAAAGCACTGGAACGCATAGTGCGTTCCAAACACGAGTGGTTGGCGGTTTTCTGGGACACCAAGGGAGACACAGGTTATTAAGATTTGATTAATTGGTTTGTTTGTATAAATATATGTTTTGTTACACTTGAATGTTATGCTGATGATGGGGACAAGCTCCTCGAAAACGTTCCATTAAAAAAGAGAATTTTGTTGATCTCATTTTGAAAAAAGACCTGAGAGTGCTGTCATTTGTACAGGAAATATATATATATATATATATATATATATATATATATATATATATAAATAATATATATAAATAATATACACACACACACACACTGTGCCTCCTACAAACTATACATGACATATTGACATTCATTCACAAACAATCATAATGATTGTCTGTGAATGAATATCAATGTCATGGTTGTACATGATGGCTGATGAGCCTGTCACATACCTCCCAATATTTCAAAATTTGAAAGAGGGACACCCCCGCACTGTTGTCAGTCTTCCGCGGCACACCTGAGGATCTCTCACGGCACACTGGTTGAAAAATACTGCCATAAAGG
This sequence comes from Bombina bombina, assembly GCF_027579735.1. Lineage (NCBI taxonomy): Eukaryota > Metazoa > Chordata > Amphibia > Anura > Bombinatoridae > Bombina > Bombina bombina. Next base: position 10,714,572 of record NC_069510.1, on the reverse strand, counting down.
ATTGTTGTGTTTTCAAAGATCCTATGGACAATAAGTTAGATGGTTTACTTAAAAAGATTTATGTCCACCAGGGTCTGCAATGGCAGCCAACTGCGTGCATTGCTACAGTCACTAGTGCGGCAGTATATTGGTTTGATGCACTGTCTGAGTCTCTCAGGACTGAGACTTCCTTGGAGGAGATCCAAGACAGGATAAAAGCTCTGAAGCTAGCTAATGCCTTTATTACGGACACTTCCCTTCAAATTATTAAACTGGGAACTAAGATTTCGGGTTTCTCTATTCTAGCCCACAGAGCCTTATGGTTAAAGCCTCGGTCTGCCGATGTGTTATCTAAGTTTAAGCTTCTAGCGATTCCTTACAAGGGGAAGACCTTGTTTGGACCTGGCCTGACGGAAATTATCTCTGATATGGGAGGTAAGGGTCATCTCCTCTCTCAGGATAAGAGAAACAAACCAAAAGAACAACAGAGTCATTTTCGTTCCTTTCGAAATTTCAAGGGAAATTCTTCCTCTTCCTCCTCTAAGCAGGAACAATCTAAGCCTACATGGAGACCCAACCAGTCATGGGATAAGGGTAAACAATTCAAGAAGCCTGCTATTGAATGCAAGACAGCATGAAGGGCATGCCCCCGATCCGGGACCGGATCTGGTAGAGGGCAGACTTTCCTTCTTCGCTCAGGCTTGGGTTCAGGATGTTCAGTATCCCTAGGCAATATAAATAGTGTCTCAGGGATACAAATTGGAGTTCAAAAGTTTTCCTCCCAGAGGCAGGTTTCTACTTTCAAGATTATCTGCAGACCAGACAAAGAGGGAGGTGTTCTTACATTGTGTAGGAGACCTCTCCGCCCTGGGAGTGATTGTTCCCGTTCCAGTACAGGAACTGGGTCAGGGTTTTTATTCCAATTTGTTTGTGGTTCCCAAAAAGGAGGGAACCTTCAGACCAATTTTAGACCTCAAGAGTCTAAACAAATTTCTCAGGGTTTCGTCCTTCAAGATGGAAACTATTCGTTCCATTGATCCAGGAGGGTCAATTTATGACATCAGTGGATTTAAAGGACGTGTATCTACATGTTCCTATTCACAGGGATCATCACAAGTTCCTAAGGTTTGCCTTACAGGACAAACACTTCTAGTTTGTGGCTCTTCCTTTTGGTCTGGCCACGGCTCCCAGAATCTTCACAAAGGTTCTGGGGTCTCTGTTGGTGGTACTTCGGTCACGGGGCATTGAGGTGGCGCCTTATCTGGACGACATTCTAGTCCAGGCTCTATCTTTTCAACAAGCAAGATCCCACACCGACATGGTGTTATCTTTCCTGAGAACTCACGGGTGGAAGGTAAATTTGGAAAAGAGTTCCTTAGTCCCAAATACAAGGGTAACTTTCTTGGGTACCATAATAGATTCCCTATCTATGAAGATTTTTTCTGACACAAGTCAGGAAATCAAAGATTATCGATACTTGTCTAGTCCTTCAGTCCACTCCTCGGCCGTCAGTGACCCAGTGTATGGAGGTAATCGGGCTGATGGTGGCGGCAATGGACATCATCCCGTTTGCTCGGTTCCACCTCAGACCTCCTACAGTTAAACATGCTCAGGCAATGGAACGGAGATTATGCAGACTTGTCTCCTTGAATTACTCTGGAGCAGGAGACAAGGGACTTTCTTCAATGGTGGTTGTCTCTGGATCATCTCTCCCAGGGAACCTGCTTTCGCACACCTTCTTGGGTGATTGTGACAACAGACGCCAGCCTTCTTGGGTGGGGAGCTGTTTGCGGCTCCCTAAAGGCTCAGGGAGTTTGGACTCGGAGTCTGTTCTTCCTATAAACATCCTGGAACTGAGAGCGATCTTCAATGCTCTTCTTGCCTGGCCTCAGTTAGCCTTGGTCCAGTTTATCAGATTCCAGTCGGATAACATAACGTCAGTGGCTTACATCAATTATCAAGAAAGAACAAGGAGTTTCTTAGCGATGACTGAAGTAACCAAGATAATTCAGTGGGTGGAGGCCCATTCTTGCTACCTGTCGGCGATCCACATCCCAGGGGTGGACAACTGGGAGGCGGACTTCCTGAGCAGGCAGACCTTTCATCCGAGGGAGTGGGAACTCCATCCGGAAGTGTTCTCCAGCCTGATTTTCAAGTGGGGTCAGCCGGAATTAGATCTCATGGCATCTCAACAGAATGCCAAGCTCCCGAGATACGGGTCGAGGTCCAGGGACCCCCAGGCGGAGCTGATAGATGCTCTGGCGGTTCCTTGGACCTTCAGTCTTGCATACCTATTTCCTCCGTTTTGCGCTTCTTCCTCTGGTCATTGCTCGAATCAAGCAGGAGAGGGCGTTGGTGATCCTCAGCTTTTGCTTGGCCTCGCAGGATTTGGTATGAAGATCTGGTGGACATGTCATATCTGCCACCTTGGAGACTTCCGTTGAGGAAGGACCTTCTAATTCAATGCCCTTCCTTCACCCAAATCTAGTTTCTCTGAAGCTGACTGCTTGGAGATTGAACGCTTAATTTTATCCAAGCGGGGCTTTTCAGAATTGGTCATAGAAACCATGATTCAGGCTTGTAAGCCTGTAACTAGAAAGATTTACCATAAGATATGGCGTAAATATCTCTATTGGTGTGAATCCAAGGGCTACTCATGGAGTAGAGTTAGGATTCCTAGAATTTTGTCTTTTCTCCAAGAAGGGTTGGAGAAAGGTTTATCGACAAGTTCCCTAAATTGTCAAATCTTGGCCTTATCTATTTTGTTACACAAACGTCTGGTGGATGTCCCAGATGTACAATCATTTTGTCAGGCCTTGGTCAGGATCAGGCCTGTGTTCAAACCAGTTACTCCTCCATGGAGTCTTAATTTAGTTCTCAAAGTTCTTCAAGGGGCTCCGTTTGAGCCTACGCATTCCTTAGATATTAAGTTGTTATCTTGGAAAGTTTTATTTCTTGTTGCTATTTCTTCTGCTTGGAGAGTGTCAGAGCTCTCGGCATTGCAATATGAGTCTCCTTACCTTATTTTCCATTCAGATAATATAGTTTTACATACTAAATTAGGATTTCTTCCTAAGGTTATTTCTGATCGGAACATTAACCAGGAGATTATTGTTCCTTCTTTGTGTTCTAATCCTTCTTCTCAAAAAGAACGACTTCTGCACAATTTGGACGTGGTCCGTGCTTTAAAGTTTTACCTGCAGGCGACTAAGGACTTTCGTCAGTCTTCTTCTTTGTTTGTGATTTTCTCAAGAAAACGTAAGGGACAGAAAGCTACGGTTACTTCTCTTTCTTTTTGGCTGAAGAGTATCATACGTTTTGCATATGAGACTGCTGAACAGCAGCCTCCTGAGAGAGTTTCGGCTCATTCCACGAGGGCTGTTGCTTCCTCATGGGCATTCAAAAATGAAGCTTCTGTGGAACAGATTTGCAAGGCTGCAACTTGGTCCTCTCTTCACACTTTTTCAAAGTTCTACAAATTTGACACTTTTGCCTCGGCTGAGGCCGCTTTTGGGAGAAAGGTTTTTCAAGCAGTGGCGCCTTCCATTTAGGTTCCCTGTCTTGTCCCTCCCGTATCATCTGTGTACTCTAGCTTGGGTATTGAATCCCATTAGTAATAAAGATGATCCGTGGACTCATCGTGTCATAAAAAATAAAATAAAATTTATGCTTACCTGATAAATGTATTTCTTTTTTGACACGATGAGTCCACGGCCCGTCCTGTTCTGGTAAGTCAGGTTGTTGGGTATTTTAAACTTCAGACACCTCTGCACCTTGGCTTTTCCTTTCTTTCCTTAACTTCAGTCAAATTACTGGAGTGGGAGGGAAGGTAGGAGCTATTTAACAGCTCTGCTGTGGTGCTCTTTGCCGCCTCCTGCTGACCAGGAGGTGAATATCCCATTAGTAATTAAGATGATCCGTGGACTCATTGTGTCAAAAAATAAATAAATGAATCAGGTAAGCATAAATTATCTTTTCTCCGAATTTGAATAAATCCAAGCCTTATAATAAAACTAATTTCAGCCCCAAAGGCTGCATGAAGGTGCGGCCCTTATTGAATTTTTTCTACACATTTGGACAGTTTCTGTTCAAAATCAGTGGATTCAGAATATTGTTTTCTCAGGGGTATCGAAAAGGTTTCAGTATAAAAACCTCCCATGGGAAGATTCTTTCTTTTACACCAAACCCTGTGAGAAGCTCAGGTTTTTCAGAAATGTGTTACAGATTTAGAGTTTTCAGGGGTGATGGTTCCAGTTCATCTGCAGGAACTGAGTTTGGGTTTCTATTCAAATCTATTTATTGTCCCAAAGAAAGAATTCGTTCAGACCAATTCTGTATCTGAAATTTTTAAATCATTTTGTAAGAGTCCCAACTTTCAAGAGGGTGATTATAGGTACTATTCTGCCTTTCTGTTCAGCAAGTTCTCTTCATGTCCACTATAGACTTAAAAGACGCTTATTTTCACATTCCAATTTATTCAGATTTTGAGATTCTCTTTTCTAGATAAGCATTACCAATTTGGCGCTATCGACAGCTCAGAGATTCTTTTCAAAGATTCTTGGTACCCTTTTATCTGTAATCAGAGAGCAGGGTATTGCAGTGTTTCCTTATTTGGATGATATTTTGGTACTAGCTTTAATCTTTTCATTTAGCAGAATCTCACTTGAAACAACTAGTGTGGTTTCTTCAAGACATGGTTGGAAGATAAATTTACAATAGAGTTTCTTGATTCCTTAGACAAGGGTCACCTTTTTTAGGTTTCCAGATAATATTTAGTGTCTATTATTCTTTCTCTGATAGACTAGTGATGAATGAAGTTCATTTTAGTTTGTCTAAACCTTCAGTGTCTATTATTTCCTTCAATGGTTATGTGCATGGAAGTTTTAGGTCTCATGAATGCAGCATCAGGTGCAATCTTTTTTGCTCGTTTTCATTTGAGGCCTCTATAGCTTTGCATGTTTCACCATAGGTGCAGGGATTATTTTGATTATTTTTAGATATCACAACTGATATACTTAAATCCAAACACTCTTTTATCTCTGATTTGGTGGTTGGACTATCACCTTATTTTTCAGGGGGCCTCATTTGTTCATTCTACCTGAACTATATTCTAAACAGATGCAAATTTTTCAGGTGGGGGAGCTGTCGGAGAGTCTCTGACAGCACTAGGGGTTTGGAAACCTCAGGAGGCGAGGTTACCAATCAATATTTTAGAACTCCATGCTATTTTCAGGGCTCTATTGAAGAGACAACTTTTACATTTGTTTTTAAACAGACAATATCACAACAGTGACATATGTCAATCATCAAGGAGGGACATTGCAATCCTTCAGTTTTGGAGAAGTATCTTGGATACTTTCTTGGACGGAATCCAACTCTTGTCTAATTTCTGCAATTCATATCCCAGGTGCAGACAATTGGGAAGGGGATTATCTCAGCCGTCAGACTTTATATCCGGTGGAGTGCTCTCCATCCAGATGTGTTTATTTCATCTTGAACAAATGTTGGGTCTTCTAGAAATAGATCTGATGGTCTCTTGTCTAAACAAGAAGCTTTCCAGATACCTTTCCAGGTCCAAGGATCCTCAGACGGGGATGGTGGATGCTCTAGCAGTTCCTTGGTTTTTACCAACCTGCTTACATTTTTCAGCCTCTGGTTCTTTTTCCAAGGGTGATCTCCAAAATCATAATGGAACAATCTTATGTAATTGTGATAGCACCAGCTTGGCCTCTCAGGTTTTGGTATGCGGACCTTGTCAGGATGTCCATTTACCAGCCTTGGCCACTTCCTTTAAGGTCAGACCTTCTGTTTCAGGGTCAGTTTTTCCATCAGGATCTCAAATCTCTAAATTGGAAGACATGGAAATTGAACGCTTAAGTGCTTAGTCATAGAGGTTTCTCTGATTCAGTTTTTCGCACTATGATACAGGCTCGTAAGTCTGTTTCAAAGAGAATTTTTTTTCGGGTTTTGAAAACCTATATTTCATGATGTTCAACTCATAATTATTCTTGGCATTCTTTTAGAATTCCTACGATTTTACAGTTTCTTCAGGATGGTTTGGATAAAGGTTGTGTTTGCAAATACTTTGAAAGGACAAATTTCTGCTCTTTCTCTCTTATTTCATAGAAAGATTGCTAAACTTCCTGATATTCACTGTTTTGATCAGTCTTTGATTCATATTAAACCTGTTTTTAAATCTATTTATCCTCCTTGGAGTCTCATTTTTGGTTTTGAAGATTTTACAGGCTCCTTTTTGAGCCTATGCTTTCTCTGGACATAAAATTACTTTCTTGGAAATTATTTGTTTTGGCTATCTTTTCTGCTTGAAGAGTTTCTGTATTGTCTGTTCTCTCTTGTGAGTCTCTTTATCTGATTTTCCATCAAGATAAAACTGTTTTGCGGATTTCATTTAAATTTTTGCCTTAAGTTGTGAAATCTAACATCATCAATAAAGAAATTGTTGTTCCTTCTTTGTGTCCTAATCCTAAGAATGCTCTTGAAGGGTCTTTACATTCTTTGGGTGTGGTAAGAGCTTTGACATATTATGTTGAGGCTACTTAAGATTTCATAAAGACTTCTAGTCTATTTGTTGTTTTTTTCTGGCTCCAGGAAAGGCCAGAAAGCCTCTGTTATTTCTCTAGCTTTTTGGTTGAGACTTTTGATTCACAAAGCTTATTTGGAGGCGGGGCAGTCTCCGCCGCAGAGAATTACAGCTCATTCTACTAGGTCAGTTGCCACTTCTTGGGCTCTCAAGAATGAAGCTTCAGTTGATCAAATTTGCAAAGCAGCAACTTGGTCTTCTTTGCATACTTTTTCTAATTTTATCATTTTTATGCGTTTGCTTCTTCAGAAACAGCCTTTGGTAGAAAGGTTCTTCAGGCAGTTGTCGCAGCTTGATTCTAATGCCTTTGATTTAAGTTTTTTTGAAATTTTTAAGAAAACTTATTTTTTGGGATTTAATTTCTCAGCGGAAATAGCTATTTTTATTTTATCCCTCCCTCTCTAGTGACTCGTGGACTTCTACATCTTGAGTATTATATTTCATACATCACTAACTCATGGGGGCATATGTATCAAGCTCCGTATGGAGCTTGATGCCACGTGTTTCTGGCGAGCCTGCAGGCTCGCCAGAAACAGCAGTTATGAAGCAGCGGTCACAAAGACCGCTGCTCCATAACCTGTCCGCCTGCTCTGAGCAGGCGGACACTCATCGCCGGAAATCAACCCAATCGAGTACGATCGGGTTGATTGACACCCCCCTGCTGGCGGCCCATTGGCCGCAAGTCTGCAGGGGGTGGCGTTGCGCCAGCAGCTCTTGTGAGCTGCTGGTGCAATTCTGAATATGGAGAGCGTATTGCTCGCCGTATTCAGCGAAGTCTGGCGGACCTGATCCACACTGTCGGATCAGGTCCGCCAGACTTTGATAACTAGAGGCCATGGACTCTTGCCACTTACATGAAAGAAAACATAATTTATGTAAGAACTTTCCTGATAACTTCTTTCATAGTGGCAAGAGTCCATGAGACACACCCTATTTTTTGTGGTTATGATTTTTTTGTATAAAGCACATTATTTTTTCCAGTTCCTCTTTGTGTATGCTTTTTACTCATTTTTATACACCTCACTTCTTGGCTATATGTTAAAATGAGGTATGAGTGAGGTGGGAGGTGTATTTATAGGCATTTTGAGGTTTGGTAGACTTTGCCCCCTCCTGGTAGGAATGTATATCCCATATGTCACTATCTCATAGACTCTTGCCTCTATGAAAGAAATTAATTTATCAGGTAAATTCTTACATAAATTATGTTTTTTGGCTTCTCTTGGCTAGTACTACATGAAAAACTCCACTCCTGGGTAGATGAGATGAACAACAATTACCACCCCCTTTCTTCAATATTAAAGGTTGTCTTACTGACTTTCTATACTCTTACTTCTGCATTACACTCTTTCTGACTTACATGGAGTTTTTTTAGTCAATATGCTTTTGGGCTGATTAGAGATCCAGGCATTAGTCAGTAAGGGGGGCTCTTGCCTTGCTGTAGGTTGGTATCCTTCACTGTAGCTTTATATTTACCAAAACTTTTACAGTACTGCCTTGTGCCCTCTGTAACAATAGTGCTTAGAATGATCAGAATCTGATATTTCTGATCTGAAACTTTTTTAACAAAATTTTTTAAACATTTTCCCTACCAAAGTTTTATACCTTTGCAGTCTTCAAATACTTTTTAAGTAGATGCTTCTTTTACATTTCCCTTCAGATGCTTCTGGAGCATTTAGAGACAACATGGATAAGGAAATGGTTAGAAACTGTTCTTCCTTTCCTTTTTTTCAAACCTGTATGCTACTACTTAAACTGGGTGTGATGAGGTGAGGCCCCTTCAATGCTATTTATCACTTGCACTGCATTGCTCAAAATGATAAAAGGGGAAGATTTATCAGGCTAGATTCTCAGCTTTTTAGTTGTTGTTGTGCATAAACGACCCTTCAACCACAAATCTATGAAGCAGAAACTTTTTTTTTTTAATCCTTTCCAAGGGAGTGTTGGGATAAGTCACTCCAGCATTCGCTTGTTCGCTGTGATTGTCATAGTCTACTCTCACAGAATTGGTTGCACAACACAACAATATTGTAAAAAATAACTCTTGTGCAATCTCAAATTTTGCCAAGTGATTGTGCATTGCTAGTGGTGATTGCAGGGGGACAGGTTCTCTACTTGAGAACTTGTCTGCCTGTATTCTTGATAAATTTCCTCCAAATCCTCTCTCTTTCACTTTGTTCTTTACACTACATTACCCTGTTATCAGTTGTTTGTTGAATCTCATCCTTGTTACTTCATATTTTTTCCTTGTGTTTGCTTTTCATATGACTTTGTGCAGGTAGTTATATAACATGGTTATTTGTTTCTTTTACACACCTTTTCCACGTTCTATTGTTGTAATGCTTTTGCTTCTGCTGAGGTGGTTGACATGTATGTTTTCTCCCGTTTTTCTAGTATTTGTCTATGTTCATTTGATCTATTGATAATTCCTACTGCTGGTTATGAGTTATATTCTGCTTCAAGCGCCCTCATGGAGAGAAAACACGGTTTTATGCTTAACTTTAAAATTATTGGCATCCCGAGTTACTGCACATGAAGACCCATACCATTTTTAGTATTAGTTTGTCAATTTTTTGTTTCTTCTCTTACTTTATTCATTTGCTTCACTAGCGGAGGGGGAGAGAGGTTTTTTTCTTCTTAATATGAGGAAAGTCCATGGCTTCATTCCTTACTTGTGGGAATACAGAACCTGGCCACCTGGAGGAGGCAAAGACACCCCAGCCAAAGGCTTAAATACCTCCCCCTTTTCCCTCATCCCCCAGCCATTCTTTGCATTTCGTCACAGGAGGTTGGCAGAGAAGTGTCAGATGATTTATGAGTAGTTCCTTATGGAGGGTAGTACTCTTTGAGATGGGACTGGAGTTTTGAGTAGTTTTGTCAGCCTCTCAGTGAGAGCATTGACAAAAGTTAGAGTCTGAAGATGCAGGGAGAGTCTTTCTGCGAACCCATCCAGACTCATATTAACAGCTCCTTAAGCAATCCGCATTGACGAGTTTCGCTGCCTGCTTTCTTCACTCAAGTCCATGTCAGAAGCTCTGCTACAATCTGTCAAACTTGAAGGACCGTGTCACTGTTCCACGGCATAGATTCGGGTAAGATTGTTTCATTACTTTACACACATATTAACAATAAGAAGACAGGGTCACAGTGAGACTCCTTTTATCTTTATGGAATCAAGGGTTAATATCTCCTTAGGGGGATTATGGAACAGTAGGGATTTTTTAATCATATTTTTTATGTGATTTTGAATGCTTATGTGTAAGAACGTCTGGTCTCTTATGCTGATACGGATCGTACAGGTTAATTTAATTTTGAGAGCTGCACAGTTTTCTTTGGAAAGATGGCACACTTTTCCTTAGCAGGGGTAGGTCCTGCATGAGCACCATGTGACCGGGAACGGTAACGTTTTTTTTCACTGCTTCCGATCCTGACCGGATGTCTGCGGAGAGGAGCTTCGTCTCTATCTGCATGGATCATAGGAGGTTGTAAGTGCCCCAGCTTTTGGGCATTTAAGGTGCCAGTTGTTTTTCCTTTCTATAATTTGATATAGACGAGTTATGGAGGATTCTAATAATTTAGAGGGGATACCTCTGATACAGAATTTGATACCTGTGTATATCTGCTGACTTGGGTCCTCCATCTGCGGAGGGCTTAGCTTTTAGATTTAGATTGGCATGCCTGCGTTTACTTCTGAGAGACGGTTTGGCGATGTTAGAGGTTTACAGTACTGCTCCGTCAGTTGACTCTCTGCACTCTAAATCAGATAACTAGACGAGTGGGGGATGGTGATATTCCCTTTCGTCTTGTTTTACTTTTTGTTTTATCGTTTATTTATAATCCCAGTTCCGAGCTCTATGGGGGGTTGTGTTGTATGTCAGACAGGACCTTTTTTTTTACACACTCCTCAGCTTATTTCTGTGGGCGCTTGCATTTTTTATTTTCTTTACTGTCCATACCGGATAGTTTTTTGTCGGAACTCTGGATTGTTTTAGAAACTCTTCTTAGAAAGACATTTCATCGCATGGGATTCTTGATACCATCAACTTTGATGGTCGAGATTGTTAGTCTTCCTGGGGAAACTTTATAGTTTTCTGCTCGGGGTGATACTTCCCCGATATTTTAAAGGACATTTTAAGCCTTAGAACTTGATTTCTTAAATTTGATGTCTCAGTTGTTCTAGCTTTGCTGGAACTTAAGAAGTTTCATTCTTAGCCCGGGAGTGTTCCGAAAGATGGTCGTATCCTAAATGACAGGCAAGACCTGTTGTGGATACTAGTTAGGTCTGTTCCTTCTTTCTACTTAGGAGAAGGAGTCCTTTCTTCTAGATTCCGGTTCCGGTGCATCAGGCCTATCCTAGTTAACGGTCTGGACCTGTTTAGGTATTATTTGGAATGGGTGCTTGATACTGGATCATATGGATCCTAGAGACCGGAATAGGCCTCCTTTCCTGGAGATCATAGAAGACTAGGGACTTTTGGAGTCCTTGTCCCGGCATTCTCACTGCAGGATATTTTCTTCCACTGTTGGTGCATACCCTAATAGGGGTGAGTGTCTTTCCATCCTAATTAGGTTGTTCTTTCGCTGGAGAATGTAAGGTTCTCCCTTCATTTGTTCGGAAGAGGGATGTCTTTCCTGTTTCATCCTTTTTGTGCAGATTTGGTTCTTAGTAATCATATCTTTCAGTGAACCTTGTTCTGATCCTTCTGGGATCTGGGGTTTCAGGTAGTAGTATCCTTTTTCCAGATTCCACGCTAGTTCTCGGGTCTTGGCTTTTCTGGCTTTCTTACCTTTGCCTGCTATGAGACTTTTAGGGATTTTCTCGTGTCCTTCGATCCTCAGAGTTGGATCTAGACCAGAGTTGCTGGTGTCGACACCAGGGTGGGTCTGGATGCTGTTTTGTTTTAGGGGTTTAGCGTTGAATCCTGTGGTGGCAGCTTTCTGTTAATCCTGAGATCTTGCAAATTTACCATTTAATGGACGTGGGGGTGGTTAGCGATAGATACAGCTGAGGCCGTGATTTTGGTATGATGTTGGTAATTCGGTCTTAACAGACTTACATGGAATACCGGTGAAGGAAATCAATTCCCAATGTTCCGTTCTGATCTCCCTGTTTTGGGAAATATTTCTCTTAGTTCTCCTGGAGCGGTTTTATCCTTGTCGCTCACTTGTCCATGGGGAGAGATGTTCTAGGGAGGTCCGTATGTTGGGAGTTTTCCAATTATTCCTTTGGTTCCTCAGCGTACATTCTGCTTGGAGATTTTGGTCTTCTGGGTTCGTTCCAGTTAGGATCTCTCAGTGGGAAGACCCTCTTGAAGGAGAGTTCCTCCTGCTTTCGGGGGGGGGGGGGGTGTCTCGGGTTTGGTGGTGGGCGGAAGCCCACGTCGGCTCTTTGCCAGTGACCCGCTCTATGAGCGTAATCTTCAGCAGGACTAAGTGGCCTAGGGTGTGTCTACCCTGCCTAGCAAGCTGAGGGCTTGAAATTTGAATCCTGTTGTGGCAGTTTTAGTTTTTTTTAAGGCTTCTGGGCGCAGGTTAGCTCCACCGCTTCTGTAGCAGAAGGTGGGTTTGAACCCAGGTGGGGCTCCGGCATTTTCATCCTGATTATGCTAGATATCTAGCATTCCTTAAATGTTTTCTTTTAACCCTATTCTCTTCGGCCATGGCGCTCTTTGTGGTGAATGGTCGATCTTATCTGGAGTTTGCTTAGTTTATTTCTAGAGTTGTCGCAGTTTAGGGGCTTTGTCTCCATGGGCCTTGTTACAGGAATCTGCGGGTGCAGAATCCTTGTGTTCTTCACATCCTGGACTCTGAGGCTAACTGCGTGGAATTGATCACTTAGCCTTATCCCAGAGATGTTTTTTATTTAGTGTTGATACTCGCGGTTTAGCTCATCGGCTGGTTTATAGTCGCATCTCTCATAAGGGGTGTAGGATCTACTTTTTATGGTATGTAGAGCAGGGATTCTCCTGTCATAGGGCCAGGTTTTTCGGGATCCTTTTTTTTTTCTCCAGGATGTTCTGGAGAAAGGGCCTTCTGTTAGTCCCGAAACCTGTCCTCTAAGGGAACTATCTGTTTTGCTGCATGAGAGGCTCACAGAGCTTCCAGATATCAGTATTGTTCAGGCTTTGATTAGATCTGTCTTGAAAGGTTTCTTTCTTTTTTTCTGTTGGCTATTGCTTCAGCGCTCAGAGTTTCTGAGATGGCTGCCTTGCAATGGGAGGACCTTTACCTAGTTTTTTTTTCATATGGCTAAGACTGTTCTCTCTTGGTTAGGTTTTCTTCCTAGGATTATTTTGAATCACAACATCAATCTCGAGATTGTGGCTCCTCCCTTTTGTCCTAATCCTCCTCCTTCAAAGGAGATTTTTTTTCCCTAACTTAGATGTGATTTGGGCCTTGAAGTTCTATCTTTAGGCTACAAGGGAGTTTTGTCAAACATCTTCCTTGTTTGTATCTATTCTGGGAAGTGTTAGGGGCAGGAAGCTTTGTTCACTTCCTTGTTTTTCTGGTGGAGGAGCTTGTTCGCTTAGCTTACAGAGTCAGCGGGAAGCAAGCCTCCTCAGAGCCTTAAGGCTCATTCATCTAGAGCTATGACTCCCTCTTGGGTTTTGAGAATGAGCCCTTTACTGATCAGATCTGTAGGGCAACTACCTGGTCTTCCTTACATATTTTTTCCAAAATTTTACATATTTGGCGCTTTTCGCTTCGGCAGAAGCAGTTTTTTGAGCAAGGGTTTTTGCAGGCCGTGGTGCCCTCAGAACAGAGTCCGCCTCTCTTTTTACCCTCCCGTATTCATTCAGTGTCCTCTAGAGCTTGGGTATATGTTTCCCACAAGAAAGGAATGAAGCCGGGGACTCTCCTCATATTAAGAAGGAAAACATCAATTATGCTTACCATATCATTTCCTTTCCTTCTTTATGAGGAGAGTCCCCGGCCCCCGCCCAAATTCTCGGTTGGGCGGACTTATGTTTGGTTTTGTTCTTCTGGCTCCATTTATACCCTGATATTTTTCCTACTGTTCCTTGTTCCCTCTGCAGAATGACTGGGGGATGAGGGAAGTGGGGGAGGTATTTAAGCCTTTGGCTGGGGTTTCTTTGCCTCCTCCTGGTGGCCAGGTTCTGTATTCCCACAAGTAAGGAATGAGGCCGTGGACTCTCCTCATACAGAAGGAAAGGAAATTATCTGGTAAGCATAATTTATGTTTTGCCTTTTCTCCAAATGGTGGTTTTCCCATGAATCCGCTGGTCATTCACCATTATTCAGGATAGAGAGAGATTTATAATTAGGAGAGGGGCTATTACAATGGTGTTAATCCATGGGCTAATGAATGCACTTTTTGATGGTATATGAAAATTGTCTACACATTAGGATCATGGTGTTGGTTGATTCTTTTGGTTTATGAATTCTTAACAAAAGTAGTAGATATCAACAAAAATATAATTATTAGGCAAATCAGAAATCCAAATCACAATTATTATTTTCAATATGTCACTAAAAAAAAAAGAAGAAAAATCAAGTAATGTCTCGTGGCAGTTTTGTACATATAGCCGGGAGTTAATCATTCTTCGAGTGAGGTGAATAGACCTTGCATTATTGTCTGACCCTGTACGTTTCCTGTAAACCCTAAAACGACTGTATGCTTCTCTTGTTGCCTGCTAGGGTCTATCTAATGGTCCTTCTAATTGGAATGAAATGGAACGCAGTATTCTGTGTGCCCTGGTTACTTGTTAATTGAAAGAACTGATATCCAGGCTACGAAAAAAGGCCAAAGCAAGTAAATAAATTGGAGACCTGCTGCCTTGCCGCATCGAATGCAGCATTTGGCCATGTTCAGAATTTACCTCCCTGTTAGTGGATCAAACATTGTTTGAAAACCAAACATTTCGAAACTGGTCTCATTAGTGAAGAATTTTTCTTTTAATCAATTAAAGCAATGTAATTTCTTTCTAGCTTGCTTTTTTTCCTGCAAGGATGAAACTGGGGGCAGGTACGGTTAGCTCATTTCTAGTTGCGTTCAAAAGAAAAGCTGCATTTTTATCAGAATAGAGAACTCTTCCTCATTAACGGGGGAAAAGAGAATGATTTTAATGAGGAAAAACAAGGGCCTGTTTTTCTTAAAAAGAAACGGTAGTGTGTATGCCAAATGCATGTATAAAAGCATCTATGCCGATTAGACCCTGGCATCTGTTAAATAATGCATTGATTCCCTAAGGGAAATAAAATATTCTAACATGAGTTATTTAGATCAGTTCAGCTTTAGTTTCAAACAATATAAATTGTATTTCCATCTTTTTTTGGCTGCATTGGCTGTTGTGAACATTGCTTTGTTTAACGGTAGTGGGTGTCAGATCATAGGGTTGAGTTTCACCCATTATCTTCTGAGGGGCTGTCAACCTATGATCTTAGGAATTTTAATGGTCTCTTATAAAAAAACAAAACAAAAAAAAACAACAATATTTAATTATAATGTTTCTCTTGAAGATTTCTATTACAAAAGCCAATCCTGAAATCAGTAAAATTATTTATTTATATATATATATATATATATATATATATATATATATATATATATATATATATATATATACACATACACATACACACACACATTTCTGTTTTATATTTAAAAAGTCATAATGTCTTAAAAGAAGACACAGAAACATTTTTTTCTCTATTGTTAATGCATTATTATATTTTTGTTTTAGGACTGGTCACATATGGTTTTGTAACAATTCAAACCCCTTTACTGCTCTTATATAGGCCCTTCTCCCTCCTGACAAATTTGCTTCATATATATCCAAGGAAGGGACTATTTAAATATAGAGGAACAAGGGAGGTTAATTAATGTAATACTTTTGTGATATATTGAGGAAATGGTGGTTGGCCATTACAACAATTAAGGTATCAGAAGACTAGTGTTAGGAAAAAGAAAAATGTGTATTTGTCTGAGAA
This sequence comes from Bombina bombina, assembly GCF_027579735.1. Taxonomy (NCBI): domain Eukaryota; kingdom Metazoa; phylum Chordata; class Amphibia; order Anura; family Bombinatoridae; genus Bombina; species Bombina bombina. The sequence goes on along the minus strand of NC_069510.1, from coordinate 10,699,043 downwards.
AATATTGTCTGCAAAAGCATCCTAAAAATGCTTATTCTGTTAAAGCAAACATTTTAAACTGGTTTACTTTTATAAATTCATACAATGAAGGATAGGTAGTTGCCTTATTGTTAATAGAGTCTTCATTATCCTTTGCTCATTATGCTTTAACCCTGGTGTAATGAGATCTCAAATTGTAAAGGCAGAACTTTAAAGCTGGACTAAATCTATAATTACACAAAACAACCTTCAGAATATATTCCTGAAAGATTTTTTATTTTGTTAAAACCAAATGCCAAAAGAAAGAACAAAATATCATACAATTTCTTACTATACATAATACAAGTATTAGAGAGCTCTGACCTCATTGGCCATGAAGAAAAGGGATTTGTAATCATTCTTAGGATTTAACAGACCATTAATTTAAAAAAAAAGAAAAAAGAAGAAAATGCTAAAGTTACGCGTGTTAAAATGTTTGCTTGCAAATGGTTGTTAAAGTGAAATGATCAAAAAATGTATGTCTATGCACAAATATTTCTTAAAGAAAAAACCAAACCACACTGCTCTATTAGTGCACAATGAGAAGCCAAAAACAAACAAACAAAGAAACTTAAATTTTTCTAAAACAATGACAATTCTAATACATTTCAAACACCTTTTGGTACATTATGAAATCAATTATTTTAAGGTCTCTTTACCTACAAAAGATATAAATGAATATCTGTGTAGAGTGATATAGGCTGAAAAGTCTACAATTTCAAAAGCATATTTGATTGGTTGTAAAAAAAAAAGTGGAACTCTTTATAACCAGTGTCAAATCCCTATGCTTGCATCCTTGAGTAGCATACAGACATTGTGACTAGCGGTCTTCCGTTGGTGAAAACAATGAAAGAGTACAACATCTAAATTATAGGAAGCCATGTATACTTTTTTGAAGAAACTCCAAAATCTGATTAGACAGATTTACAAGCTTGTTCCATTCCATTATGTTAGGTCAATACACTCTATTACGGATATTTACCACAGATTGTGCATGTGATTTAGCCACACCTAATTTTGCAGAGTTTTGTACTCTTATTATACTCTCTGCTGATAAAGAACTGCATGCGGTATATACACAGAGGTGTAATCATTTATTTCTAAGGGTTCACATTTGATAACATCTTATATGCAGTTGTTTTTGCAAAGACCTTTAGGCAGCTGCACTGCCCAGCACATTCTTATGTGATCTGCAGTGTACCCAATTTACTATAATATGTGCAGTTATGTATTGTACAGAACATAAAGACACATGGTGCCGTTATAATTTATTATAACTCTGCCCTATTAATACTACTTTTTATATCAATTAAGCATTGTACTTCATTACCAGGGGATGTAAATAGTTGCATTTTTTTTTATAAATTTGTACATTTTTATGGTCTTTGGAATGTTATTTGCAGTGATGTACTTCATGTACAATATTATTGTATACAAATCTCTAGAAGCTGTTTATTGCCTGTTTAGTAACACATATAATAATTTTTACATATGCAGAACTTCTGTCTGTAGATATGCAAAACATATGTTCTGTGCTATTAGTGTATAAAATAATATAGTATATGATCCTTTAGGTATATACCTTTCATGCATATTTCTCTGCATGTTTAATTACAAAAGCAGTTTTTGCAGGATCTGCCTCAAGGTAGAACATGCTGTGATCTGAGATTTAATCGCAGAAAATGCAGAATGTCTGCAGAAAGAATAAGACGCATGCAGGAACTGTTAGTGCTTTAACGTTGCATTGCTGTTCCACATCAGGCTGTTCTTTTCAAACAGTGCGGTGCTCTGGTTGCATTGTGTATGATTTCCTTAATACAGTGCAACTAGAGTGACATGCTGTTTGAAGAGAACAGTCAAATATGGGGCAGTATATTGATTAAGATTTTTCAACCCCACCCCCTAGTCTTTCCCGGTCTGAATGCAAGATGTTCTTGTGAGCAATGCAGATTTGTTATTACTATATTTTTACGTCATTACTATGTGATGTTATACCAAGAGCAAAGGAAAAACTTAATAAAATTCAGCTGTTGCAATATATTATAACACTTAAAAAAAATGCTTCATTCTCCAGTTAACCAACACATCATTTAGTTGGTGCGTTAGTCTAACTACCTAATTTTAAATTGAATTTCAAAAGGACCTACAGAAAACAAATTCTTCTAAAAAATCACATAGCAGAAAGTGAAAAAAAAGTTCTGCCTCTATTTATATCTGCAACACACTGCAAGTTTGCCACTCTGTGGTGGGCATAAGCTTGGTGCTGATCAGAATTTAGGACATTTCAATTGCATCGTATCTGGATGACATATTTTTCTTCAAGACCATGGTCGGAGAATCGTGCTATAAGGGTAGCATTTATAGGAGTCATAATAGACTGACAGAACTTTGCAAAATTAAGATTGAGGGTGTCTCTCCCTACAAAGGGCTCAATTTCCATCATTAACTCAATGCATGGAGGCGATGGTTCTTATGGTAGCTGCTTCAAACACAGTTCCTTTCGCCCCTCTTCACTTGGAACTCCTTTATTTGTCTATGCTATCTCAGTGTCCAAAGAATTATCTACATTTGGAATAACAGATTGCTTTGGATTTTTCTGTCAAACAATCTTTCTCTCGGGGCAGCAAAATCGTTCTTTGACCATTGGGGCATCCTTCCTTTGTCAGTCATAGGCAATTGTGCTAATGGACACCAATCTCTCAGGCTGGGGGGAAGTCTGGGTTTCTCGAAGACCGCAAGGAGTTTGGTCTCTTTTAGAGGCAAGGTTACTAATTAACATTTTGCAACTTTGATCGAATCTTCGAGCTCTTCAGCCCTGACCCCCTATTGAAGGAGGAACAGTTTATCCATTTGCAGTCAAACAATATCACAGTAGTGGCCTACATTAATCGTAAACGGGGGTAACCGCAGTCCACTAACCATGCAGGAAGTGTTTCAGATTCTGTTGTAGGCAGAGAGAAATAATTTCTCCCTATCTGCAATTCACATACCAGGTGTACTCAAACTGGGAGGTGGATTATCACAGCAGTCAATCGGTCCATCCTAGAGAGTGGTATCTCTATTAGGAAATTTCCAATCACTTAGTGATCACATGGGGCTTACAGAATCTGATGGCCTATTGTCACAAGGTTCTTCATTTCCTTCAGGATCTAAAATCTCTAAATTTAACTGTGTGGAGGTTGAATGCCTAGTTGGATATAGAGACTTCTCAGATTCGGTCATTGAAAATTTGATACAGGCTTAAAAGCCTGTGACATAAAAAATTATCACAAGTTTTGGAAGGCCTATTTTGTGTGGTGCTCTTCCAAACAGTTTTCTTGGTATTCCTTAGGATTCCTAAAATCCTTTAAAGGGACACTGAACCCAAATTATTTATTTATTGATTCAGATAGAGCATGCCATTTTAAGCAACTTTCTAATTTACTCCTATTATCAAATTTTCTTCATTCTCTTGGTATCTTTATTTGAAATGCAAGAATGTAAGTTTAGATGCCGGCCCATTTTTGGTGAACAACATGGGTTGTTCTTGCTGATTGGTGGATAAATCCATCCATCAATAAAAAAGGGCTGTCCAGAGTTCTGAATTAATAAAAAAAGCTTAGATACTTAGAGAACAATGAAAAATTGATAATAGGAGTAAATTAGAAAGTTGCTTAAAATTGCATGCTCTATCTGAATCACGAAAAAAAAAAAAAAATGGGTTCAGTGTCCCTTTAATTTTTACAGGATTGCCTTGACAAGGGTTTGTGCACAAGTTTCCTGAAAGGTCAAATTTATGCTTTATTTGTTTTTTTTCATAAGAAGTTGCCTAAATTTTCAGACTTTTTTTCAGAATTTTTTGTCCAGGTGTTAGGTTTTACAACTGGCATTATAAGAACTAATTCTCCACCCTGGAATTTGAATCTTGTTTTTTCCGTATTAAAAGGTCCTCCCTTTGAACCAATGCGTTCCATTGACATCAAAATGTTGTCTTGGAAAGTACATTTTCCTGTTAGCAATCTCTTCTTCAAAGAGAGTTTGTGAATTGTCAGCACTGTCTTGTGATTCTCCATTTTTAATCATTCACAAGGATAAGACTGTACTTTCTACCAAATAAGATTTAATTCCTAAGGTAGTTGTAACGGTACCAACCGGATACCAAGGGTTAACACCAGGGAACAATGTCCTGCATAGGGAATCAGCAATTCACAACCCAGCCAGTTTTCAGGTTTTAAACAGAATGAATTTTATTAAGGCTCATATGCCCAGTATTTATGCAGGTCTGACCCCCCCCAGAAGGGGGGTTGAAAGAATGTTGTACATTAGATGGAGGGAACACGCCCTTTTACATGATACAATAGAATACCTTGCTCAAGCTGATAACAATTTAAACACAGACACACACTTGGCTTTCCTTATCATCTAGGGTCTGCTCTCTGAGGTTGATTAAACAATGGACTGTGTATCAATAACATTAATGACAGTGCACCATAGCTGAGGCTAAAGCTGAACACAGTTAACTCTTTCAGTGCTGACAGAAGGGTCTGTCACATCTACATAGCACAATATACAGCCTATAGACAACCTTTCTCACGTTATAGTCCAGAAGTGGCTAGGTTTGCCACAATGCTCCCCCAGAACCAAGCCGGCATACACAGTCTGATCCCAACGGATCGGCTTGGGGATGTCCGGGGCAACAACTTTCGGCTCAAGTAAGCTACGGGGTGTTCTCCGCCATCTGCTCCAACTTGGCTCAGTACTGCCCCCACCCCAAACATGGAAGCGTCTCTTCCCGGAGGGACTGGGCTTGGGTAGTCACAGGGTTAACATCAGCGGGATCCATGGGAGCATAGGCAGAAACAAGGGGGGCCAAGTCATTTCCAAGGAGAACATCAGCAGGTAAGTCCTTCTTGACCCCCACATTCACAAGTCTAGCGCCCACTCCCCAATCCAAATGTACCCTGGCAACAGGTAGGCGGAACACAGTGCCCCCTGCTACCCTCACAGCCACAGTGTCTCCAGTGTGCTGTTTCTCAGGCACCAAGTTCTCTTGAAGCAAGGTCATGGTAGCACCAGTATCCCGTAGACAACTGACCTCCTTCCCATTCACTTTAACCTGTTGCCGGTTATTCCGGTGGGCAGCTTGCACGGGGTCTGCTTCATGTAGGCTGCCCCAGCATTCTGGCGCCTCTACGTAGCGGGCCACAGGCTGAGGATTATGTGGGATTCCGCCAGCGGGTCTTCTCCAGGACTGTGCTTGATTCGCTGCGTTTAGGGGACACTCTGGTCTTTTGTGCCCTAGTTGCTTACATCCAAAGCACCGAATAGGTTGTGAGTAGCCCCGCGAATTGAACCGGGCTCTCTGAGGGTAGTTCGTGGCCGGAGGCCGTGTGGTATAGCGGTGCGCCGGGGGTTGGTAACTGGCAGCTGCTGGGGTGACTGGGGGTCTGTACTCCACTCTAGCAGTGGGCATTCGGTATACTGCTCCCCCTGCCCCTCGTACTGCCACGGATCCGCCAGTGGGTGCTGTATCCGGCACCAAATGGGGAGCTATCAGGGTTAAAGTAGCTCCCGAATCCCGAAGTCCCTGGACCGACATCACCTCATGCAGAATTCCCAGGGGTTCCTCGGCTTGGGTGCTCAACACCTCATGAGCGGCTGGCTCCGTTTGGTAATGGTGAGCAGCCGCCCTTGGGGCCAGGTTCTGTCTGACCTGGTTCCAAGCTTGTCTGCTCCGATTTTGGGTGCACTCACGTGCCATATGTCCCCACTGCTTGCAGGTGTGGCATTGTATATTAGCCCGTCCGTTGTTAGGCTGTAGTCCATGGCGCCTCCTGGCATCAAAATGCTGGTCTGCTAATCTGGCTGCTTCGGTTAAGGTGAGGGGTTTTCGATCTCTCACCCATTCTTGGGCTTCTGGGGACAAGCCGTTAAAGAATTGCTCCAACAGCATCAGTTGTCGCAATTCTTCCATGGTGGTAGCTTGGCTGGCCTGTATCCACCCCTGAGATGCTTGATCCAGCTTGTGGGCCCACTCTGCATGGGAATCTCTTTCTGGCTTGCGCAGGCCTCTAAACTTGCGCCGGTATGCCTCTGAGGTAATGGCATATCTTTCCAAGATCGCTCTCTTCACTTTAGCGTAATCCTTGCTGTCCTCCCTGGGTACAGCGCGATACGCTTCCGCTGCCCTACCGGCTAGCTTGCCTGCTAGCACCGGCACCCATACGGACTGCTCCAAATCATGTAACTCGCACAGTCTCTCAAAATCCTGTAAATACCCATCAATCTCATCCTTCTCCTCACAAAACATTTTAAATGCATGGTATGGGATTTTGGGTCTTACTGGGTTGCTGAGTGCGTCCAAAATGGATTCTGCTCGGGAGGATGCATTCCGCGGACTGTGTGCCATCACGTACTCCTGCACATCTGCCATTACCACGGATAGCATATCCCGTGGTACAGGTTGGGGTAAAAATTCCAGCCTGGTCCTCATTTCCCTCTGGTATAGGGTCTCCTCCATGGCTGCTGGAGGCGTAGCGCTGCGAGCTCTGTCTCCCTCCATCAGCTCAGCAATTAATATAGCCTTGGGTTTGCTGCTGCCTATCTTTCCCCTGGCTTCTAGCAGTTCCTTTTACGTTTGTCTCTTTAGCTTAGAATAATCCATCTCCATTCACTTCGGTCCCTGGTACTCCTTCCATCTTAGTCAGTATTGTAGTAATCCCCCTCTTCCTGAGGTTACTGGCTTGTGTAGTTGCTCTTCTGGGCGATAAGGTTCATTCCGTCGCTTGCCACCAATTGTAACGGTACCAACCGGATACCAAGGGTTAACACCAGGGAACAATGTCCTGCATAGGGAATCAGCAATTCACAACCCAGCCAGTTTTCAGGTTTTAAACAGAATGAATTTTATTAAGGCTCATATGCCCAGTATTTATGCAGGTCTGACCCCCCCCAGAAGGGGGGTTGAAAGAATGTTGTACATTAGATGGAGGGAACACGCCCTTTTACATGATACAATAGAATACCTTGCTCAAGCTGATAACAATTTAAACACAGACACACACTTGGCTTTCCTTATCATCTAGGGTCTGCTCTCTGAGGTTGATTAAACAATGGACTGTGTATCAATAACATTAATGACAGTGCACCATAGCTGAGGCTAAAGCTGAACACAGTTAACTCTTTCAGTGCTGACAGAAGGGTCTGTCACATCTACATAGCACAATATACAGCCTATAGACAACCTTTCTCACGTTATAGTCCAGAAGTGGCTAGGTTTGCCACAGTAGTTTCTAGGGAAATATCAATCAAGAAATTGTTATTCCTTCATTGTGTCCAGATCCTTCTAACTCTAAGGAGCGACTGTTACAGTAAAAGCAAAAAGCAACTAAAGTAGCTTTGGCTTCTTTGCTTAAAGTGACTGTCAATTTAGATGAATCGGTGCCTGGTTTTTAATAATCCTATTAAAAACAAGGGCACTTTACATTTTTAAATTTCACTAGTTTTCTTCAAATACTTACCTTTTAATCCTGACAGCTGCTGCAGCGCTTCCTCCGCCCGTCACAAGCCCTCTTTGCGGGTCCAAAATGAGAAATCCAGCCTCCTCCAATCACGGCGTTGCCTCGGGGGGAGCCGTGATTGCAGGAAGCCAGATTCGTCATTTCTGATGTATGAAGAGGCTTCCGACGGCCGGGGGAATCGCTGAAGCGGCTGTGAAGATTAAAAAGTATTTGAAGAAAACGAGTGAAATGTAATTTTTGTTGAATTAAAGTGCTCTTGTTTTTGATAGGATTATTAAAAACTGGGTGCTGATTTATCTATAAACAAGTGATTCACAAGGCTTACTTGGTGACGGGAAAGTTGCCTCCTAAGCGTATCGCAGGTCTTTCTACAAGATCAGTTGTAACATTGTGGGCTTTTAAAAATTATGCATCTTTGGAGTATATTTTCAAAGCTGCCACATGGTCTTCTCTGCATTATTTTTCCAATTTTTTATTGTTTTGATGATAAATAGGAACTGCTAGGAAATTTGTCTCACTCTTTCTGTAACATAGACCATCTGCTTGGGTATTAATCCCATATTTTATGGAGGAATGTGGACCATTATCCTTTTACGAAAGAAAACAAAATTTATGCTTACGTGGTAAATGCTTTTCTTTTGGAATTTTGGGTGACAGTTCTATAGACATCTCTACAGACCCTGCTTTGTCTTTGCTACCTTTATTTTTTTTATTCAATTCTCTACTTGGCCAATATGTTATGGAGGACTGTGGACCATCATCATTCCGAAAGAGAAAATCATTTATCAGGTAAGCATACATTTAGTTTTTTTTGGAAGAAGGAACTCCTTAAGGAGATTTTTTTTTCTTTCTTTTTAGTTTTGAGATGACTCCAGACTGCACACACCTGAATCGACTGGTATTTTATAATAGTCATGTTGGACTACTGAAAATCATTGGAAAATGTATATACAAGGCAACACCTAGAAAAAAAACAACAAAACAGAAATAAAAAACAACTAGGGGCCAGATTAAAAGTTGTCAATACATTTCTATGAAAGACCACACTAAAATACATGTCGGATAACACTCCAGTTTTTTTGCTATACGCATTCAATGTTTTACAATGCAAAGTAGCAAAGCAATTACCGTTAGGTCCTGGTTTAAAAAAAAAAAAAAAGTGTGAAAGCTGTATTTTAGGTTACTCACAAACACAACACTTTTGCTGATGGTTTATAGTAAGAGTTCAATGAATACGCTACTACAAGTTACCATTGAAAGTATATAGGGTGTGCTATACAAGTATCGGTTGCGTTGATAATAGTTTGGTTAATCATGTTAACCAACAACTTTTAATATTCAATCATGCAGTGATGTTTGTGCTTGGCAGACAGCACACATTATCAATTGCACACAACTTGTAATTTGGCCTTGAATGCTTACTTGTGTGTCTCATATGCATCTGAAATAGCTGGCTTATAAATTAAACTCACTCAGATTTGTTTCTTCTTAAAACTTGACTTTGTCCTCCTATCCATATGATCTTTGAAGGTGAAAAAATGAAGATAGTTGGTGCATCCACTGCTGGAGGATCATACAGGTTGTTCACAGATTGTGTGTTTTTTTTTTAAATGTTAGAAAGAATTCAAAGACCTCCTCTAAAACTACCATAAACAACCTCTCTTGAGTTTAAATGAGCACATTATCCATACACTCCAGAAATGGAATAGCTTCTACTAAAGCTGCCAGTATCTGTAGCCACTGGGAATCTGAAGAATTAGTTGAAGCTTCTTGCATACTGGTTAAGAGAGAGGCAATACTATATAAATACTATCCTTATATAAAACCACAGCTGTTTTTACAGACAACCAATTAAACAAGGACCCATCATCATAACATTTATAAGAGGCCACTGTTTGATTTCTGATCACATTGTCCCTAGATCTTCTGCTTATAAAACTATATACATTTACATCATTATGTTACATTTTCGCTTTAAATGTGTTAAAGGGTCAGTAAAATCAAAATTAAACTTTGTGCTTCAGATAGAACATGCAGTTGTAAACAACTTTCCAGTTTACTTATCAAATTTTCTTTGTTCTCCTGATATTTATTGAAGAGTAGACTCAAGACGAGAGCAGCAATACACTAATGGAGTAAGAGGCATATTTGTGCAGCCACCAATCACCATCTAGCTCCTAGAAATGTGTTGAAGCTCCTGAGCCTACCTGGGTATTTTCTTCAACAAGGATAACCAAGAGAACAGAGCACAATTTCTTAACTTTTAAATGTTTTATAGAAACAAAACATGGGTTTCCAGACTTCAATAAATGATTATGACCTTAACATAACAAACCAATATCTGATACTGTGAAGGTCTTCATGACATATTATGGTACTAGCACTAGAACTCTTTAACCCCCATCAATGAAACTTTGTCTGTGGGCTAAAATTTCCCAGGCAAGTGCATTCATGATACAGCTAGAGCATACGTTTTTACAATTTACTTCTATTATTAAATTGACTTTGTTTTCTTGGTATCCTTTGCTGAAAATCTTACCTAGGTAGGCTCAGGAGCCAATGGTCTACTGGGAATTAGGTGCTAATTGGTGGCTGCACATAAATACCTCATCATTGGCTCACCAGATGTATTTAGCTTCCAATAGCGCTTGCTGCTCCAGACATTACCAAGGCTTGGCATATCATGCCTCAGATATCTCTTACATTCCCTTTATTATTGGGCTAAAAAGAAGCTGCACCCAGGTGGTAAATCACCATAGAACAGGCTAACAATGGTATTGAGCCGGTTGTTCGTTCCTGTGAGTGGGCTTCTCTCTGTATGTATTTAGTCTCCCTATGGGAAAAAGGGAAAACCAGACGTGGACTCCTTGCTCAGTGTGCTTAGAGGAATATGGCTACATCTCACTGACAAGGCCCAATGAAGGCCGAAAATGATCGTCTGGGGTTGCTGTGTTCCTTGTTCAGAGAGGAATTGCCTGGTATTTCAGAGCTGTATTTCAGAGCTGGACTGACCGTAATAGGCGGGAACAGACTGATATACTACAGGAAAGTTCTTCTCTGTGAAAAGCATTACTGGGCTAAAAAGAAGCTGCACCCAGGTGGTAAATCGCCATAGAACAGGCTAATGATGGTATTGAGCCGGTTGTTCGTTCATGTGAGTGGGCTTCTCTGTGTGTGTATTTACATTCCCTTTATTAGGGACAGAAGAAGTTTACTTAGCAGATAAGGCAACTCTACAGATATAGGTTCCTTTACAAGATCTTTGTGGAAAGCTATTAATTGTTTTATCATCTCTTCCTTGTAAAACACGATATCAGCTTCAGTATATTTATTTGTAATCATGTATCTATTTAATGCTAATGGGATTCTCTTTCTATGGCTCTATCCCATCGGTTAGGAATGGAGGTGTTTGGTTTTGGGTTCTTTGACCAAGAATGCGGAGTGCAGTCACTAAATGATCACGTTCTTGTCTTGAATATGAAAAGTGCTATTTGCATTTGCTGATTCGAGTCAGCAGATTTTATTCCAGAAGCTTGCTAATATTGTAGGCAGATCAAGGATAAATTGGCTTGTGCCTCCGAGAAAGCTTCACTCGGTGCTACAAAGCCCTGACTAGCACATTTCTATTAGCCTTTCAGCTAGAAGAGAGTTAGAAGGCTTGGTCACATGTATACACAGGTGACAACCTATATAATAAGATGAAAATCATTGTGTATTCATAATTTGTGTCCATCTTTGCTCCATTGTATCTACTAAAAGTAAATAACTTGCTACTAGATAGTGCCCTACCCCCTCCCTCAATAAATTTTGATAATTTATTAGCTTGAATGTGTGTGTTGTGGTTTATGTATAAATCGGGTTAGATTCTTTATTCATTTATTCTTTGATTGATTTTGACTTTGCTAAATATTTGATATTTGCTTAGTGATTTAAAGGGACAATCTAATTAAAATGAAATTTACATGATTCAGATAGGGCATGTAATTTAAAATAACTTTCCAATGTACTTTTATCATTACATTTGCTTTGTTCTGTTGGTATTCTTTGTTGAAAGATAAACAGATGTAGGTTCATATGCTAATTTCTAAGCTCTTGAATGCCACCTCTTATCTGAATGCATTTTGACAGTTTTTCACAGCTAGACAGCTAGTTCATGTGTGCCATATAGATAACATTGTACTCACTTCTGTGGAGTTACTTAGGAGACAGCTCTGATTGGCTAAAATGCAAGTCTGTCAAAAGAACTAAAATAAGGGGGGCAGTCTGCAGAGGCTTAGACACAAGGTAATCACAGAGGTATAAAGTGTATTAATATAACTGAGATAAGGGGCAGTCTGCAGAAGCTTAGATACAAGGTAATCACAGAGGTAAAAAGTATATTAATATAACTGAGATAAGGAGCAGTCTGCAGAGCCTTAGATACAAGGTAATCACAGAGGTAAAACGTATATTATTATAACTGAGATAAGGAGCAGTCTGCAGAGGGTTAGATACAAGGTAATCACAGAGGTAAAACGTATATTAATATAACTGAGATAAGGAGCAGTCTGCAGAGGCTTAGATACAAGGTAATCACAGAGGTAAAACGTATATTATTATAACTGTATTGGTTATGCAAACCTGGGGAATGGGTAATAAAGGGATTGTCTATCTTTTTTAAACAATAACAATTGTGGAGTAAACTGTCCCTTTAAAGGGACATAAAACCTAAACTTTTTTCTTTGTGATTCAAATAAAACATAATTTGAAACAACTTTCTAATTTACTTCTATAATTAAATTTGCTTCATTTATTAGGATATATATCCACTGCAGGAATACGTGCTTTTGTTATAAGATTTTATCACAACGTTAGCAAAATATAATATAATTAATATACATTTTAGTTGCATGTGTGCATCATAAATGGTTGTCTAGATAGATAGATAGATAGATAGTAGGGCAATGTTATATGGGGGATAAAGGATATCACAATTTTTTGATCAGATATTACAATTTTATTAAAATATTTTAAAAAAAAATTTTGCATAAAGAAAATGGATTTAACTGTTCAAAGCAGCGACTTTCCTTTTCAATTTGCACTGCAGACTGAAAAGGCCATAGGAAAGTGCCCGCTGGTCCGCCATCTTCCTTGTCTGTGCACACCTCTGGTCTGAAGCAACAAACCATGGCGATGGTAACATTACATGCTGTGACACTGATGTCCTGGTCCGCCTCCCTGAAGGAGTGATCAGTGCTGCTGCTGGGCTGGACTAGAGCGCTTGTGTTACTGACGTGACATTTTTTATTATTTGTTTTGATCAAATTGCAGCCTCATTCAATATAGATACAGATAGCTACATATACAGGTAGATACAGCTATAGATGCAGATAGATACTTATACAGGTAGATACAGCTATAGATACAGATAGATACATATACAGGTAGATACAGCTATAGATGCAGATAGATACTTATACAGGTAGATACAGCTATAGATACAGATAGATACATATACAGGTAGATACAGCTATAGATACAGGTAGATACAGCTATAGATACAGATAGCTACATATACAGGTAGATACAGCTATAGATACAGCTATAGATACAGATAGCTACATATACAGGTAGATATATACAGGTAGATACAGCTATAGATACAGATAGCTACATATACAGGTAGATACAGCTATAGATACAGATAGATACATATACAGGTAGATACAGCTATAGATACAGATAGCTCCATATACAGGTAGATACAGCTATAGATACAGATAGCTACATATACAGGTAGATACAGCTATAGATGCAGATAGATACTTATACAGGTAGATACAGCTATAGATACAGATAGATACAGCTATAGATACAGGTAGATACAGCTATAGATACAGATAGCTACATATACAGGTAGATACAGCTATAGATACAGATAGATACATATACAGGTAGATACAGCTATAGATACAGATAGCTACATATACAGGTAGATACAGCTATAGATACAGATAGATACATATACAGGTAGATACAGCTATAGATACAGATAGCTACATATACAGGTAGATACAGCTATAGATACAGATAGCTACATATACAGGTAGATACAGCTATAGATGCAGATAGATACTTATACAGGTAGATACAGCTATAGATACAGATAGATACAGCTATAGATACAGGTAGATACAGCTATAGATACAGATAGCTACATATACAGGTAGATACAGCTATAGATACAGATAGATACATATACAGGTAGATACAGCTATAGATACAGATAGATACATATACAGGTAGATACAGCTATAGATACAGATAGATACATATACAGGTAGATACAGCTATAGATACATATACAGGTAGATACAGCTATAGATACAGATAGATACTTATACAGGTAGATACAGGTAGATACAGCTATAGATACATATACAGGTAGATACAGCTATAGATACAGATAGATACTTATACAGGTAGATACAGGTAGATACAGCTATAGATACAGATAGATACATATACAGGTAGATACAGCTATAGATACAGATAGATACATATACAGGTAGATACAGCTATATATACAAATAGATACATATACAGGTAGATACAGCTATAGATACAGATAGATACATATAAAGGCAGATACAGCTATAGATACATATATAGGTAGATACAGCTATAGATACAGATAGATACATATATAGGTAGATACAGCTATAGATACAGATAGATACATATACAGGTAGATACATCTATAGATACAGATAGATATATACAGGTAGATACATCTATAGATACAGATAGATACATATACAGGTAGATACAGCTATAGATACAGATAGATACATATACAGGTAGATACAGCTATAGATACAGATAGATACATATACAGGTAGATACAGCTATAGATACAGATAGATACATATACAGGTAGATACAGCTATAGATACAGATATATACATATAAAGGTAGATACAGCTATAGATAAAGATAGATACATATACAGGTAGATACAGCTATAGATACATATATAGGTAGATACAGCTATAGATACAGATAGATACATATACAGGTAGATACAGCTATAGATACAGATAGATACATATACAGGTAGTCACAAACAATTGTAGGTGGGCCCAGCAAACTAGGATGCGGCCAGTTGGCCAGGTGCACGTTGGATGAGCTAGCGACCATTTAGCTCCACATATGTACAAAAAGGCAGTTCCACAGCACCTTAAATAAAATACCCTTTATTAAACTTTCATGGACAGCATAACATGTTATGCTGTCCATGAAAGTTTAATAAAGGACATTTTATTTAAGGTGCTGTGGAACTGCCTTTTTGTACATATACAGGTAGATAAAGCTATAGATACAGATAGCTACATATACAGGTAGATACAGCTATAGATATAGATAGATACATATACAGGTAGATACATCTATAGATACAGATAGATACATATACAGGTAGATACAGCTATAGATACAGATAGATACATATACAGGTAGATACATCTATAGATACAGATAGCTACATATACAGGTAGATACATCTATAGATACAGATAGATACATATACAGGTAGATACAGCTATAGATACAGATAGATACATATACAGGTAGATACAGCTATAGATACAGATAGATACATATACAGGTAGATACAGCTATAGATACAGATAGATACATATACAGGTAGATACAGCTATAGATACAGATAGATACATATACAGGTAGATACAGCTATAGATACAGATAGATACATATACAGGTAGATACAGCTATAGATAAAGATAGATACATATACAGGTAGATACAGCTATAGATACATATACAGGTAGATACAGCTATAGATACAGATAGATACATATACAGGTAGATACAGCTATAGATACAGATAGCTACATATACAGGTAGATACAGCTATATATATATACAGATAGATACTTATACAGGTAGATACAGCTATAGATACAGATAGATACATATACAGGTAGATACAGCTATAGATACAGATAGATACATATACAGGTAGATACAGCTATAGATACAGATAGCTACATATACAGGTAGATACAGCTATAGATACAGGTAGATACTTATACAGGTAGATACAGCTATAGATACAGATAGATACATATACAGGTAGATACAGCTATAGATACATATACAGGTAAATACAGCTATAGATACAGATAGATACGTATACAGGTAGATACAGCTATAGATACAGATAGATACATATACAGGTAGATACAGCTATAAATACAGATAGATACATATACAGGTAGATACAGCTATAGATACAGATAGCTACATATACAGGTAGATACAGCTATAGATACAGATAGATACATATACAGGTAGATACAGCTATAGATACAGATAGCTACATATACAGGTAGATACAGCTATAGATACAGGTAGATACTTATACAGGTAGATACAGCTATAGATACAAATAGATACATATACAGGTAGATACAGCTATAGATACATATACAGGTAGATACAGCTATAGATACAGATAGATACTTATACAGGTAGATACAGATAGATACATATACAGGTAGATACAGCTATAAATACAGATAGATACATATAAAGGTAGATACAGCTATAGATACAGATAGCTACATATACAGGTAGATACAGCTATAGATACAGATAGATACATATACAGGTAGATACAGCTATAGATACAGATAGCTACATATACAGGTAGATACAGCTATAGATACAGATATATACTTATACAGGTAGATACAGCTATAGATACAGATAGATACATATACAGGTAGATACAGCTATAGATACATATACAGGTAGATACAGCTATAGATACAGATAGATACATATACAGGTACATACAGCTATAGATACAAATAGATACATATACAGGTAGATACAGCTATAGATACAGATAGATACATATACAGGTAGATACAGCTATAGATACATATATAGGTAGATACAACTATAGATACAGATAGATACATATACAGGTAGATACAGCTATAGATACAGATAGATACATATACAGGTAGATACAGCTATAGATAGATAGATAGATAGATAGATAGATACATATACAGGTAGATACAGCTATAGATACAGATAGATACATATACAGGTAGATACAGCTATAGATACAGATAGCTACATATACAGGTAGATACAGATAGCTACATATACAGGTAGATACAGATAGCTACATATACAGGTAGATACAGATAGCTACATATACAGGTAGATACAGATAGCTACATATACAGGTAGATACAGATAGATACATATACAGGTAGATACAGATAGATACATATACAGGTAGATACAGATAGATACATATACAGGTAGATACAGATAGATACATATACAGGTAGATACAGATAGATACATATACAGGTAGATACAGCTATAGATACAGGTAGATACAGCTATAGATACAGATAGCTACATATACAGGTAGATACAGATAGCTACATATACAGGTAGATACAGATAGCTACATATACAGGTAGATACAGATAGCTACATATACAGGTAGATACAGCTATAGATACAGATAGCTACATATACAGGTAGATACAGCTATAGATACAGATAGCTACATATACAGGTAGATACAGCTATAGATACAGATAGCTACATATACAGGTAGATACAGCTATAGATACAGATAGATACATATACAGGTAGATACAGCTATAGATACATATACAGGTAGATACAGCTATAGATACAGATAGATACATATACAGGTACATACAGCTATAGATACAAATAGATACATATACAGGTAGATACAGCTATAGATACAGATAGATACATATACAGGTAGATACAGCTATAGATACATATATAGGTAGATACAACTATAGATACAGATAGATACATATACAGGTAGATACAGCTATAGATACAGATAGATACATATACAGGTAGATACAGCTATAGATTGATAGATAGATAGATAGATAGATACATATACAGGTAGATACAGCTATAGATACAGATAGCTACATATACAGGTAGATACAGCTATAGATACAGATAGCTACATATACAGGTAGATACAGATAGCTACATATACAGGTAGATACAGATAGCTACATATACAGGTAGATACAGATAGCTACATATACAGGTAGATACAGATAGCTACATATACAGGTAGATACAGATAGATACATATACAGGTAGATACAGATAGATACATACACAGGTAGATACAGATAGATACATATACAGGTAGATACAGATAGATACATATACAGGTAGATACAGATAGATACATATACAGGTAGATACAGATAGATACATATACAGGTAGATACAGATAGCTATAGATACAGGTAGATACAGCTATAGATACAGATAGCTACATATACAGGTAGATACAGATAGCTACATATACAGGTAGATACAGATAGCTACATATACAGGTAGATACAGATAGCTACATATACAGGTAGATACAGCTATAGATACAGATAGCTACATATACAGGTAGATACAGCTATAGATACAGATAGCTACATATACAGGTAGATACAGCTATAGATACAGATAGCTACATATACAGGTAGATACAGCTATAGATACAGATAGATACATATACAGGTAGATACAGCTATAGATACATATATAGGTAGATACAGCTATAGATACAGATAGATACATATACAGGTAGATACAGCTATAGATACAGATAGCTACATATACAGGTAGATACAGCTATAGAAACAGATAGCTACATATACAGGTAGATACAGATAGCTACATATACAGGTAGATACAGATAGCTACATATACAGGTAGATACAGATAGCTACATATACAGGTAGATACAGATAGATACATATACAGGTAGATACATATACAGATTGATACATATACAGGTATGTACAGCTATAGATACAGGTAGATACAGCTATTGATACAGATAGCTACATATACAGGTAGATACAGCTATAGATACAGATAGCTACATATACAGGTAGATACAGCTATAGATACAGGTAGATACAGCTATTGATACAGATAGCTACATATACAGGTAGATACAGCTATAGATACAGATAGCTACATATACAGGTAGATACAGCTATAGATACAGATAGATACATATACAGGTAGATACAGCTATAGATATAGATAGATACATATACAGGTAGATACATCTATAGATACAGATAGCTACATATACAGGTAGATACAGATAGCTACATATACAGGTAGATACAGATAGCTACATATACAGGTAGATACAGATAGCTACATATACAGGTAGATACAGATAGCTACATATACAGGTAGATACAGATAGCTACATATACAGGTAGATACAGATAGCTACATATACAGGTAGATACAGCTATAGATACAGATAGATACATATACAGGTAGATACAGCTATAAATACAGATAGCTACATATACAGGTAGATACAGCTATAGATACAGATAGCTACATATACAGGTAGATACAGATAGCTACATATACAGGTAGATACAGCTATAGATACAGATAGCTACATATACAGGTAGATACAGCTATAGATACAGATAGCTACATATACAGGTAGATACAGCTATAGATACAGATAGATACATATACAGGTAGATACAGCTATAGATACATATACAGGTAGATACAGCTATAGATACAGATAGATACATATACAGGTAGATACAGATAGCTACATATACAGGTAGATACAGATAGCTACATATACAGGTAGATACAGCTATAGATACAGATAGATACATATACAGGTAGATACAGCTATAAATACAGATAGCTACATATGCAGGTAGATACAGATAGCTACATATGCAGGTAGATACAGATAGCTACATATACAGGTAGATACAGATAGCTACATATACAGGTAGATACAGATAGCTACATATACAGGTAGATACAGATAGCTACATATACAGGTAGATACAGATAGCTACATATACAGGTAGATACAGCTATAGATACAGATAGATACATATACAGGTAGATACAGCTATAGATACATATACAGGTAGATACAGCTATAGATACAGGTAGATACAGCTATAGATACAGATAGCTACATATACAGGTAGATACAGATAGCTACATATACAGGTAGATACAGATAGCTACATATACAGGTAGATACAGATAGCTACATATACAGGTAGATACAGCTATAGATACAGATAGCTACATATACAGGTAGATACAGCTATAGATACAGATAGCTACATATACAGGTAGATACAGCTATAGATACAGATAGCTACATATACAGGTAGATACAGCTATAGATACAGATAGATACATATACAGGTAGATACAGCTATAGATACATATACAGGTAGATACAGCTATAGATACAGATAGATACATATACAGGTACATACAGCTATAGATACAAATAGATACATATACAGGTAGATACAGCTATAGATACAGATAGATACATATACAGGTAGATACAGCTATAGATACATATATAGGTAGATACAACTATAGATACAGATAGATACATATACAGGTAGATACAGCTATAGATACAGATAGATACATATACAGGTAGATACAGCTATAGATTGATAGATAGATAGATAGATAGATACATATACAGGTAGATACAGCTATAGATACAGATAGCTACATATACAGGTAGATACAGCTATAGATACAGATAGCTACATATACAGGTAGATACAGATAGCTACATATACAGGTAGATACAGATAGCTACATATACAGGTAGATACAGATAGCTACATATACAGGTAGATACAGATAGCTACATATACAGGTAGATACAGATAGATACATATACAGGTAGATACAGATAGATACATACACAGGTAGATACAGATAGATACATATACAGGTAGATACAGATAGATACATATACAGGTAGATACAGATAGATACATATACAGGTAGATACAGATAGATACATATACAGGTAGATACAGATAGCTATAGATACAGGTAGATACAGCTATAGATACAGATAGCTACATATACAGGTAGATACAGATAGCTACATATACAGGTAGATACAGATAGCTACATATACAGGTAGAT
The DNA here is from genome assembly GCF_027579735.1 of Bombina bombina. Taxonomy (NCBI): domain Eukaryota; kingdom Metazoa; phylum Chordata; class Amphibia; order Anura; family Bombinatoridae; genus Bombina; species Bombina bombina. The sequence continues at coordinate 10,678,455 of NC_069510.1, read as the reverse complement.
ACAGATAGCTACATATACAGGTAGATACAGCTATAGATACAGATAGCTACATATACAGGTAGATACAGCTATAGATACAGATAGCTACATATACAGGTAGATACAGCTATAGATACAGATAGCTACATATACAGGTAGATACAGCTATAGATACAGATAGATACATATACAGGTAGATACAGCTATAGATACATATATAGGTAGATACAGCTATAGATACAGATAGATACATATACAGGTAGATACAGCTATAGATACAGATAGCTACATATACAGGTAGATACAGCTATAGAAACAGATAGCTACATATACAGGTAGATACAGATAGCTACATATACAGGTAGATACAGATAGCTACATATACAGGTAGATACAGATAGCTACATATACAGGTAGATACAGATAGATACATATACAGGTAGATACATATACAGATTGATACATATACAGGTATGTACAGCTATAGATACAGGTAGATACAGCTATTGATACAGATAGCTACATATACAGGTAGATACAGCTATAGATACAGATAGCTACATATACAGGTAGATACAGCTATAGATACAGGTAGATACAGCTATTGATACAGATAGCTACATATACAGGTAGATACAGCTATAGATACAGATAGCTACATATACAGGTAGATACAGCTATAGATACAGATAGATACATATACAGGTAGATACAGCTATAGATATAGATAGATACATATACAGGTAGATACATCTATAGATACAGATAGCTACATATACAGGTAGATACAGATAGCTACATATACAGGTAGATACAGATAGCTACATATACAGGTAGATACAGATAGCTACATATACAGGTAGATACAGATAGCTACATATACAGGTAGATACAGATAGCTACATATACAGGTAGATACAGATAGCTACATATACAGGTAGATACAGCTATAGATACAGATAGATACATATACAGGTAGATACAGCTATAAATACAGATAGCTACATATACAGGTAGATACAGCTATAGATACAGATAGCTACATATACAGGTAGATACAGATAGCTACATATACAGGTAGATACAGCTATAGATACAGATAGCTACATATACAGGTAGATACAGCTATAGATACAGATAGCTACATATACAGGTAGATACAGCTATAGATACAGATAGATACATATACAGGTAGATACAGCTATAGATACATATACAGGTAGATACAGCTATAGATACAGATAGATACATATACAGGTAGATACAGATAGCTACATATACAGGTAGATACAGATAGCTACATATACAGGTAGATACAGCTATAGATACAGATAGATACATATACAGGTAGATACAGCTATAAATACAGATAGCTACATATGCAGGTAGATACAGATAGCTACATATGCAGGTAGATACAGATAGCTACATATACAGGTAGATACAGATAGCTACATATACAGGTAGATACAGATAGCTACATATACAGGTAGATACAGATAGCTACATATACAGGTAGATACAGATAGCTACATATACAGGTAGATACAGCTATAGATACAGATAGATACATATACAGGTAGATACAGCTATAGATACATATACAGGTAGATACAGCTATAGATACAGATAGATACATATACAGGTAGATACAGCTATAGATACAGATAGCTACATATACAGGTAGATACAGCTATAGATACAGATAGATACTTATACAGGTAGATACAGCTATAGATACAGATAGATACATATACAGGTAGATACAGCTATAGATACAGGTAGATACAGCTATAGATACAGATAGCTACATATATAGGTAGATACAGCTATAGATACAGATAGATACATATACAGGTAGATACAGCTATAGATACATATACAGGTAGATACAGCTATAGATACAGGTAGATACAGCTATAGATACAGATAGATACATATACAGGTAGATACAGCTATAGATACAGATAGCTACATATACAGGTAGATACAGCTATAGATACAGATAGATACTTATACAGGTAGATACAGCTATAGATACAGATAGATACATATACAGGTAGATACAGCTATAGATACATATACAGGTAGATACAGCTATAGATACAGATAGATACATATACAGGTACATACAGCTATAGATACAAATAGATACATATACAGGTAGATACAGCTATAGATACAGATAGATACATATACAGGTAGATACAGCTATAGATACATATATAGGTAGATACAGCTATAGATACAGATAGATACATATACAGGTAGATACAGCTATAGATACAGATAGATACATATACAGGTAGATACAGCTATAGATAGATACATATACAGGTTGATACAGCTATAGATACAGATAGATACATATACAGGTAGATACAGCTATAGATACAGATAGCTACATATATAGGTAGATACAACTATAGATACAGATAGCTACATATACAGGTAGATACAGCTATAGATACAGATAGCTACATATACAGGTAGATACAGATAGCTACATATACAGGTAGATACAGATAGCTACATATACAGGTAGATACAGATAGCTACATATACAGGTAGATACAGATAGATACATATACAGGTAGATACAGCTATAGATACAGGTAGATACAGCTATAGATACAGATAGCTACATATACAGGTAGATACAGCTATAGATACAGATAGATACATATACAGGTAGATACAGCTATAAATACAGATAGATATATATATACAGGTAGATACAGCTATAGATATAGATAGATACATATACAGGTAGATACATCTATAGATACAGATAGCTACATATACAGGTAGATACAGATAGCTACATATACAGGTAGATACAGATAGCTACATATACAGGTAGATACAGATAGCTACATATACAGGTAGATACAGATAGATACATATACAGGTAGATACAGATAGCTACATATACAGGTAGATACAGCTATAGATACAGATAGATACATATACAGGTAGATACAGCTATAGATACAGATAGCTACATATACAGGTATTTACAGCTATAGATACAGATAGATACATATACAGTTAGATACAGCTATAGATACAGATAGATACATATACAGGTAGATACAGCTATAGATACAGAATTATACATACACAGGTAGATACAGCTATAGATACAGATAGCTACATATACAGGTAGATACAGCTATAGATATAGATAGATACATATACAGGTAGATACATCTATAGATACAGATAGATACATATACAGGTAGATACAGCTATAGATGCAGATAACTACATATACAGGTAGATACAGCTATAGATACAGATAGATACATATACAGGTAGATACATCTATAGATACAGATAGATACATATACAGGTAGATACATCTATAGATACAGATAGATACATATACAGGTATGTGGCAAACCTAGCCACTTCTGGACTATAATGTAAGAAAGGTTGTCTATTGGCTGTATTGTGTGCTATGTAGATGTGACAGACCCTTCTGTCAGTACTGAAGGAGTTAACTGTGTTCAGCTTTAAGAAACTATTCTTGAACAACAAGGTTACTAGCCTCAGCTATTGTGTACTGTCATTAAAGTTAGTGATAAACAGTCCATTGTTTTATCACCCTCAGAGAGCAGACGCCTAGGTGATAAGGAAAGCCAAATGTGTTTTGTGTTTAAGTTGTTATCTACCTAGTAAAGTAATGTGATTCTATTGTGGTCTGTCCAAGGGTGTGGTTCCTCCATCTAATGTACAACATTCTTTCAACCCCCCATCTGGGGGGTCAGGCCTGCATAAATACTAGGCATAGCCTTTTAATAAATGTCATTCTGTTTTAAACCTGAAAACTGTCTGGGTTGTGAATTGCTGATTCCCTATGCAGGACATTGTTTCCTGGTGTTAACCCTTGGTATCCTGTTGGTACCGTTACAATTGGTGGCAAGCGACGGAATGAACCTTATCGCCCAGAAGAGCAACTACACAAGCCAGTAACCTCAGGAAGAGGTGGATTACTACAATACTGACTAAGATGGAAGGAGTACCAGGGACCAAAGTGAATGGAGATGGATTATTCTAAGCTAAAGAGACAAACGTTAAAGGAACTGCTAGAAGCCAGGGGAAAGATAGGCAGCAGCAAACCCAAGGCTATATTAATTGCCGAGCTGATGGAGGGAGACCGAGCTTGCAGCAATTCGCCTCCAGCAGCCATGGAGGAGACCCTATAGCAGAGGGAAATGAGGACCAGGCTGGAATTTTTACCCCAACCTGTACCACGGGATATGCTATCCGTGGTAATGGTAGATGTGCAGGAGTACGTGATGGCACACAGTCCGCGGAATGCATCCTCCCGAGCAGAATCCATTTTGGACGCACTCAGCAACCCAGTAAGACCCAAAATCCCATACCATGCATTTAAAATGTTTTGTGAGGAGAAGGATGAGATCGATGGGTATTTACAGGATTTTGAGAGACTGTGTGAGTTACATGATTTGGAGCAGTCCGTATGGGTGCCGGTGCTAGCCGGTAGGGCAGCGGAAGCGTATCGCTCTGTACCCAGGGAGGACAGCAAAGATTACGCTAAAGTGAAGAGAGCGATCTTGGAAAGATATGCCATTACCCCAGAGGCATACCGGCGCAAGTTTAGAGGCCTGCGCAAGCCAGAAAGAGATTCACATGCAGAGTGGGCCCACAAGCTGGATCAAGCATCTCAAGGGTGGATACAGGCCAGCCAAGCTACCACCATGGAAGAATTGCGACAACTGATGCTGTTGGAGAAATTCTTTAACGGCTTGTCCCCAGAAGCCCAAGAATGGGTGAGAGATTGAAAACCCCTCACCTTAACCGAAGCAGCCAGATTAGCAGACCAGCGTTTTGATGCCAGGAGGCACCATGGACTACAGCCTGACAACCCCACAGCAGCACCTTTTCACCCAGCCCCAGGGAATCCACCACCCCCCTCACGATACAACGGACGGGCGAATATACAATGCCACACCTGCAAGCAGTGGGGAGATATGGCACGTGAGTGCACCCAAAATCGGAGCAGACAAGCTTGGAACCAGGTCAGACAGAACCTGGCCCCAAGGGCGGCTGCTCATCATTACCAAACGGAGCCAGCCGCTCATGAGGTGTTGAGCACCCAAGCCGAGGAACCCCTGGGAATTCTGCATGAGGTGATGTCGGTCCGGGCCACCGATAACCGGCAACATCACCGCCAGCTGGTGACCATAGAGGGGAAGGAGGTCCAGGGACTTCGGGATTCGGGAGCTACTTAACCCTGATAGCTCCCCATTTGGTGCCGGATACAGCACACACTGGCGGATCCGTGGCAGTACGAGGGGCAGGGGGAGCGGTATACCGATTGCCCACTGCTAGAGTGGAGTACAGACCCCCAGTTACCAGCCCCTGGCGCACCGCTATACCACACGGCCTCCGGCCACAAACTACCCTCAGAGAGCCCGGTTCAATTTGTGGGGCTACTCACAACCTATTCGGTGCTTTGGATGTAAGCAACTAGGGCACAAAAGACCAGAGTGTCCCCTAAACGCAGCGAATCAAGCACAGTCCTGGAGAAGACCCGCCTGCAGAATCCCACATAATCCTCAGCCTGCGGCCCGCTACGTAAAGGCGCCAGAATGCTGGGGCAGCCTACATGAAGCAGACCCCGTGCAAGCTGCCCACCGGAATAACCGGCAACGGGTTAAAGTGAATGGGAAGGAGGTCAGTGGTCTACGGGATACTGGTACTACCATGACCTTGCTTCAAGAGAACTTGGTGTCTGAGAAACGGCACACTGGAGACACTGTGGCTGTGCGGGTAGCAGGGGGCACTGTGTTCCGCCTACCTGTTGCCAGGGTACATTTGGATTGGGGAGTGGGCGCTAGACCTGTGAATGTGGGGGTCAAGAAGGATTTACCTGCTGATGTTTTCCTTGGAAATGACTTGGCCCCCCTTGTTTCTGCCTATGCTCCCATGGGTCCCGCTGATGTTAACCCTGTGACTACCCAAGCCCAGTCCCTTCGGGAAGAGGTACATTTTAACCGTGGTGGACTACGCCACTAGGTACCCCAAGGCCATTGCTCTCTCCAACATCCATGCAGAGACGGTAGCTGAAGCCCTATTTGAGGAGCTACAACCTAGTTTGGTTTACTTACAAGTTGCTGTTACCTTTTATATTTTAATCAGGGTCCTCAAAAAGTTGCAGCCGTACCTGTATGGACAACCTTTTTCCTTACTCACAGATCACAACCCGTTGGTTTGGCTGAACCGTGTGGCCGGGGACAATGCCAGGCTGCTGCGCTGGAGTTTGGCGCTGCAGCCCTTCGACTTTACCATCCATTACCGCCCAGGGAAACAAAACGGTAACGCCGACGGGTTGCCCAGACAAACTGAACTTGAAAAGTGATCTGTGAGTACTTCCCCGGACATCCCCAAGCCGATCCGTTGGGATCAGACTGTGTATGCCGGCTTGGTTCTGGGGGAGTATTGTGGCAAACCTAGCCACTTCTGGACTATAATGTAAGAAAGGTTGTCTATAGGCTGCATTGTGTGCTATGTAGATGTGACAGACCCTTCTGTCAGTACTGAAGGAGTTAACTGTGTTCAGCTTTAAGAAACTATTCTTGAACAACAAGGTTACTAGCCTCAGCTATTGTGTACTGTCATTAAAGTTAGTGATAAACAGTCCATTGTTTAATCACCCTCAGAGAGCAGACGCCTAGGTGATAAGGAAAGCCAAATGTGTTTTGTGTTTAAGTTGTTATCTACCTAGTAAAGTAATGTGATTCTATTGTGGTCTGTCCAAGGGTGTGGTTCCTCCATCTAATGTACAACATTCTTTCAACCCCCCATCTGGGGGGTCAGACCATCATAAATACTAGGCATATCCTTTTAATAAATGTCATTCTGTTTTAAACCTGAAAACTGGCTGGGTTGTGAATTGCTGATTCCCTATGCAGGACATTGTTCCCTGGTGTTAACCCTTGGTATCCTGTTGGTACCGTTACAAGGTAGATACAGCTATAGATACAGATAGCTACATATACAGGTAGATACAGCTATAGATACAGATAGCTACATATACAGGTAGATACAGCTATAGATACAGATAGCTACATATACAGGTAGATACAGCTATAGATACAGATAGCTACATATACAGGTAGATACAGCTATAAATACAGATAGCTACATATACAGGTAGATACAGCTATAAATACAGATAGCTACATATACAGGTAGATACAGCTATAGATACAGATAGCTACATATACAGGTAGATACAGCTATAGATACATGTAGATACATATACAGGTAGATACAGCTATAGATACAGGTAGATACATATACAGGTAGATACAGCTATAGATACAGGTAGATACATATACAGGTAGATACAGCTATAGATACAGATAGCTACATATACAGGTAGATACAGCTATAGATACAGATAGCTACATATACAGGTAGATACAGCTATAGATACAGATAGCTACATATACAGGTAGATACAGCTATAGATACAGATAGATACATATACAGGTAGATACAGCTATAGATACAGATAGATACATATACAGGTAGATACAGCTGTAGATACAGATAGATACATATACAGGTAGATACAGCTATAGATACAGATAGCTACATATACAGGTAGATACAGCTATAGATACAGCTATAAATCTATACATCTGTTCTGCTACAACGTTGCTTTCCATTTATATAGTCTCATATTTGTTTAAGTTTTATAATAAGTTTAGAAAAGATGGTAAACGTTTGGCGATTCCAGACATTACAGGTGCCTGAGGTGTGAAATTACAAACCTATATTTTTTCCTACAACTCCCTGTGCATCATGGGAAGTGTTGTGTACATTAGCTGTGATTTTGAATAGTGGCTGCCCTACCTCATACTATATGAGTTAAATAGAGAACGAGGAGCGTGTCCTTCTATACAGCATAGTGCACACGCTAAGCCTCTGACACCTTAAGACATTTATCTTTCACATCTGTCCTATCTTTTGTCTATTATTGATTTCCTATTTGTGGACATTTTTGAGAGAGAAAAAAATACAATAGTGAAATCCTCTTGTTATCTGCTAAGATTTGTTGCAGGCTTGGCAGAGATTTGTGAGGCTACCGGCGGCTGTGCCACATACACGCTCTCCTGTCTGCTTCACGCTACATAAATCATTATATACAGATGAGGGCTGAGGAGGGTCCTGTCATACAGAACTGATGGCGGCTCACCTTGTGTCATCTGGGCTGCAATATGTCTTATACTTGTCTTCTGGCAACAAGACACAGCTAATGCAATTATCTTGCTGACAATTAGAGCCTGGCTCATTCTTTTTGAGGGGAACCTTGAAGACGTGTGCATTTAGGAGCATTGAGTTTCGTGCTCTCATATGCTTTATAATAATAATCTGCTGTCTACTTCAGTATGAGAAATGACCTGTATGTTTTGTAGGGGCTAATTTGTTTTCTTTACAATTCATTTAACCTGAAAGTCTAGCGCTTCTATTTGTTAGCGGAAGTTATAAGTATTGCACAAAGTAGTGCTTGATACTTAAATAGCCATCACACTTAAAGGGACAGAGTACTGTATTTTCATCCTCTTTTAATGTGTTTCTAGTGATACATTTTATTTACAGTATTAAATTGATTACAAATTTGACAGTTGTATCCCCACCTATAATGAAAATCCCAACAGTTAAGTACTGGTTGTAGAAAAGCTATGTAAACAATAACTTTTAGAATAATTCATGCTCCCAGTGGGGGTTGGACAGAGTTATACTAAACTAACTTTCTGATGTAAACTTGCTGGCATGGAGAGATATCACACAATATATTTTCTCTTGTAAGGTGTATCCAGTCCACGGATCATCCATTACTTGTGGGATATTCTCATTCCCAACAGGAAGCTGCAAGAGGACACCCACAGCAGAGCTGTCTATATAGCTCCTCCCCTAACTGCCATATCCAGTCATTCTCTTGCAACTCTCAACAAGCATGGAGGTAGTAGGAGAGAAAGTGGTGAAATGTAGCTGTTATTTTGCTTCAATCAAAAGTTTATTATTTTTAAATGGTACCGGAGTTGTACTATTTTGTTCTAGGCGGAAAAATAGAAGAATCTGCCTGTGATTTTTATGATCTTAGCAGGTTGTAACTAAGATCCATTGCTGTTCTCACACATGACTGAAGAGAGAGATAACTTCAGCGGGGGAATGGCGTGCAGGTTATCCTGCTATGAGGTATGTGCAGTTAAGATTTTTTCTAGAACATGTGAAATGCTAGAAAATGCTGCTGATACCAAATTTATGTAAGGTAAGCATGAATACAGTGATTTAATAGCGACTGGTATCATGCTTACTTTCTGAGGTAATACTCTTTTATATTTACAATATAAAACGTTTGCTGGCATGTTTAAACGTTTTTATATATACTTTGGTGATAAAACTTTATTGGGGCCTAGTTTTTTCCACATGGCTGGCTTAAATTTGCCTAGAAACAGTTTCCTGAGGCCTTCCACTGTGTTACTATGAGTGGGAGGGGCCTAATTTAGCGCTTTTTTGCGCAGTAACTTTTACAGACTGAGACATCCAGCTTCCTCCAGGAGTCCCCTGAATGCTATAGGACATCTCTAGAGGGCTCTTAGGCTTTCCAAAATCGTTTGTTGGGGAAGGTAGGCCCACAGCAAGGCTGTGGCAGTTTGGTGTGACTGTTAAAAAAACGTCTATATCGTTTTTTTGATCCGTTTTTTTAACTAAGGGGTTAATCATCCATTTGCAAGTGGGTGCAATGCTATGTTAGCTTATTATACACACTGTATAAATTTTGTTTGATTTACTGCCTTTTTTCACTGTTTTTCAAATTCTGACAAAATTTGTTTCTCTTAAAGGCACAGTACCGTTTCTTATATTTGCTTGTTAATTTGATTTAAAGTGTTTTCCAAGCTTGCTAGTCTCATTGCTAGTCTGTACAAACATGTCTGACATAGAGGAAACTCCTTGTTCATTATGTTTAAAAGCCATGGTGGAACCCCCTCGTAGAATGTGTACCAAATGTACTGATTTCACTTTAAGCAATAAAGATCATATTCTGTTTTTAAAAAAATTATCACCAGAGGAATCTGACGAGGGGGAAGTTATGCCGACTAACTCTCCCCACGTGTCAGATCCTTTGACTCCCGCTCAAGGGACTCCCGCTCAAATGGCGCCAAGTACATCTAGGGCGCCCATAGCGTTTACTTTACAAGACATGGTGGCAGTCATGGATAATACACTGTCAGCGGTATTAGCCAGACTACCTGAATTTAGAGGAAAGCGAGATTGTTCTGGAGTTAGACGAAATACAAAGCATTCTGACACTTTAAGAGCTATGTCTGATACTGCCTCACAATATGCAGAAGCTGAAGAAGGAGAGCTTCTTTCTGTGGGTGATGTTTCTGACTCAGGGAAGATGATGCAACCTGATTCTGATATCTCTACATTTAAATTTAAGCTTGAACACCTCTGCGTGCTACTCAGGGAGGTTTTAGCTGCTCTGAATGACTGTTATACAATTGCAGTGCCAGAGAAATTGTGTAGACTGGATAAATACTATGCAGTGCCGGTGTGCACTGATGTTTTTCCAATACCTAATAGGTTTACAGAAATTATTACTAAGGAATGGGATAGACCAGGTGTGCCGTTCTCTCCCCCTCCTATTTTTAGAAAAATGTTTCCAATAGGCGCCACCACACGGGACTTATGGCAGACAGTTCCTAAGGTGGAGGGAGCAGTTTCTACTCTAGTAAAGCGTACTACTATCCCTGTCGAGGACAGTTGTACTTTCTTAGATCCAATGGATAAAAAGTTAGAGGGTTACCTTAAGAAAATGTTTATTCAACAAGGTTTTAACCTACAGCCCCTTGCATGCATTGCTCCTGTCACTGCTGCTGCGGCGTTCTGGTTTTAGTCTCTGGAAGAGGCTTTACAGGTAGCGACTCCATTGGATGACATACTTGACAATCTTAGAGCACTTAAGCTAGCTAATTATTTTGTTTCTGATGCCATTGTTCATTTGACTAAACTAACGGCTAAGAATTCTGGCTTTGCTATACAGGCGCGCAGAGCGCTATGGCTTAAATCATGGTCAGCTGACGTTACTTCAAAGTCTAAGCTGCTTAACATTCCCTTCAAGGGGCAGACCGTATTCCGGCCTGGTTTGAAGGACATTATTGCTGATATCACTGGAGGAAAAGGTCATGCCCTTCCTCAGGATAGGTCCAAATCAACGGCCAAACAATATAATTTTCGTATCTTTCGAAACTTCAAGGCAAGTGCGGCATCAACTTCCTCTAATGCAAAACAAGAGGGAACTTTTGCTCAGTCCAAGACGGTCTGGAGACCTAACCAGACCTGGAACAAAGGTAAGCAGGCCAAGAAGCCTGCTGCTGCCTCTAAGACAGCATGAAGGAACGGCCCCCTATCCGGTAACGGATCTAGTAGGGGACAGACTTTCGCTCTTCGCCCAGGCGTGGGCAAGAGATGTCCAGGGTCCCTGGGCGTTGGAAATTATATATAGCACTGGCCCCTTATTTAGACGACATCCTGATTCAGGCGTCAAACTTCCAAATTGCCAAGTCTCATACGGACATAGTGTTGGCATTTCTGAGGTCGCATGGGTGGAAGGTGAACGAGGAAAAGAGTTCTCTATCCCCCCTCACAAGAGTTTCCTTCCTAGGGACTCTGATAGATTCTGTAGAAATGAAAATTTACCTGACGGAGTCCAGGTTATCAAAACTTCAAATTTCCTGCCGTGTTCTTTATTCCATTCCTCGCCCTTCTGTGGCTCAGTGCATGGAAGTAATCGTCTTAATGGTAGCGGCAATGGACATAGTGCCGTTTGCACGCCTACATCTCAGACCGCTGCAACTCTGCATGCTCAGTCAGTGGAATGGGGTTACACAGATTTGTCCCCTCTACTAAATCTGGATCAAGAGACCAGGGATTCTCTTCTCTGGTGGCTATCTCGGGTCCATCTGTCCAAAGGTATGACCTTTCGCAGGCCAGATTGGACAATTGTAACAACAGATGCCAGCCTTCTAGGTTGGGGTGCAGTCTGGAACTCCCTGAAGGCTCAGCGATCGTGGACTCAGGAGGAGTCACTCCTTCCAATAAATATTCTGGAACTGAGAGCGATATTCAATGCTCTTCAGGTTTGGCCTCAGTTAGCAACTCTGAGGTTCATCAGATTTCAGTCGGACAACATCATGACTGTGGCTTACATCAACCATCAAGGGGGAACAAGGAGTTCCCTAGCGATGTTAGAAGTCTCAAAGATAATTCGCTGGTCAGAGATTCACTCTTGCCACCTATCAGCTATCCATATCCCGGGTGTAGAGAACTGGGAGGCGGATTTTCTAAGTCGTCAGACTTTTCATCCGGGGGAGTGGGAACTCCATCTGGAGGTGTTTGCACAATTGATTAATCGTTGGGGCAAACCAGGACTGGATCTCATGGCGTCTCGCCAGAACGCCAAGCTTCCTTGTTACGGATCCAGGTCCAGGGATCCCAAGGCGACGCTGATAGATGCTCTAGCAGCGCACCGGTTTTTCAACCTGGCTTATGTGTTTCCACCGTTTCCTCTGCTCCCTCGTCTGATTGCCAAGATCAAGCAGGAGAGAGCATCGGTGATCTTGATAGCGCCACGCAGGACCTGGTATGCAGATCTAGTGGACATGTCATCCTTTCCACCTTGGACTCTGCCGTTAAGACAAGACCTTCTATTACAAGGTCCTTTCAATCATCCAAATCTAATTTCTCTGAGACTGACTGCCTGGAGATTGAACGCTTGATGTTATCAAAGCGTGGCTTCTCCGAGTCAGTCATTGATACCTTAATACAGGCACGTAAGCCTGTCACCAGGAAAATTTACCATAAGATATGGCGTAAATATCTTTATTGATGTGAATCCAAGGGTTACTCATGGAGTAAGGTCAGGATTCCCAGGATATTATCCTTTCTCCATTCCAATAAGGTTTGGAAAAAGGATTGTCAGCTAGTTCCTTAAAGGGACAGGTTTCTGCCCTGTCTATTCTTTTGCACAAGCGTCTGGCAGATGTTCCAGACATTCAGGCATTTTGTCAGGCTTTAGTTAGAATCAAGCCTGTGTTTAAACCTGTTGCTCCGCCATGGAGCTTTAATCTGGTTCTTAAGGTTCTTCAAGGAGTTCCGTTTGAACCTCTTCATTACATAGATATCAAACTTTTATCTTGGAAAGTTCTGTTTTTGGTAGCTATTTCCTCGGCTCGTAGAGTTTCCGAGTTATCTGCTTTACAATGTGATTCTCCTTATCTGATCTTCCATGCGGATAAGGTAGTCCTGCGTACCAAACCTGGGTTTTTACCTAAGGTGGTATCTAATAAGAATATCAATCAAGAGATTGTTGTTCCATCTTTGTGTCCTAATCCTTCTTCAAAGAAGGAACGTCTATTACACAATCTGGACGTGGTTCGTGCTTTAAAGTTTTACTTACAGGCTACTAAAGATTTTCGTCAAACATCTGCTTTGTTTGTTGTCTTCTCTGGACAGAGGAGAGGTCAAAAGGCTTCGGGAAACCTCTCTTTCTTTTTGGCTAAGAAGCATAATCCGCTTAGCCTATGAAAGGATTACAGCTCATTCTATTAGAGCTGTGGCTTCCACATGGACCTTTAAAAATAAGGCTTCTTTTGAACAGATTTGCAAGGCAGCGACTTGGTCTTCGCTTCATACTTTTTCAAAATTCTACAAATTTGATACTTTTGCTTCTTCGGAGGCTATTTTTTGGAGAAAGGTTTTACAGGCAGTGGTACCTTCCATTTAAGTACCTGCCTTGTCCCTCCCTTCATCCGTGTACTTTAGCTTTGGTATTGGTATCCCACAAGTAATGGATGATCCGTGGACTGGATACACCTTACAAGAGAAAACATAATTTATGCTTACCTGATAAATTTATTTCTCTTGTGGTGTATCCAGTCCACGGCCCGCCCTGTCATTTTAAGGCAGGTATTTTTTAATTTTAAACTACAGTCACCACTGCACCCTATGGTTTCTCCTTTCTATGCTTGTTTTCGGTCGAATGACTGGATATGGCAGTTAGGGGAGGAGCTATATAGACAGCTCTGCTGTGGGTGTCCTCTTGCAACTTCCTGTTGGGAATGAAAATATCCCACAAGTAATGGATGATCCGTGGACTGGATACACCACAAGAGAAATAAATTTATCAGGTAAGCATAAATTATGTTTTTGGGCTTTTTCTAAGCATTTTATTGTAATGTTGGTATGTCTCCTTCCCACACAGAACCTGCGTAGCAAATAATCGGCTTTAACCCTAAAAATGGCCTTTCTAAGTAACCTCTTAGATAATCTCACAAGATCAGATAATTCTAGATCATGAGGCCTTAAGTATTGGTCTCACTGTGCATACAGTGAGATATAAGATAAGCAGTATTTTGTGCTCTCCTGCAAGATCAGCCTATTGAATTGGATTGTGGGTTTAATTAACAAACAACAATTTCACACAAAAAATAAACCAAAAGGATTGTTTTCTCCATACATGTTCTGTTCTGCAGCTGGTATAACAAGACATTGGAATCATATTAAGGGGAAGCCCTTTTTGCAGGACAGGGTCTCTGTTATATATAGTCAGGTGGGAACTGTTCCTAGGGAACAGTGTTTGTCAAGTTTGGTGTGTACCTTATTTTTTCTTTCCTGTTGAAATTTAAGTCACTATCTTCCCAAGGATATCACAGGGACTTGTATTTTGTGTCTACAGTAAACTCCTATAGTATAGCCTCTGCTGTTTGTTTTCAGTACAGGATTTAGTTTTGCTATTATGCATAGTAGGAGGGTGTTTTTATTGTGTTTTAACACTCGTTTAAACCTATGCCTGGCATTATATATAGTAACTACATATTACCTGGGATCAGATTCATTTCTACCCCATATATAAGGGGATCTATATTGGGTTAACCTCCTGGGTATTAGTTTCTAAGTTAAAAGTAACTTTTTAGTACCTTTTTGTTTTTCTTGGCCTTATTTTCGCAAGTGGGCGCACAGGTTCTTAATGCTGTACGTTAATTTTATAAATGAAGTAGGCACAGGTTATTTCTGCAGACACATTCACAGTTGTGAGAGCTACAAAACCAATAATATGTGATATTTTCAATGACATGAATTGATTAATAGAATGAATTTACCAAAATAAACATCACAGACATGAATATGCAACATCTTGCTATATACTTAAAAACTAATCTATATTTCAGAATGAATAACCTGGAGATTATAGTGTATTTTAAATAGAATCTATCTTTAGATACATTTTGCCTCAAAAATCATTTTATTTTATAAAATCATATTTAAATTAAAAAAAAATTATTGATTTTTATCAATTTTGCTTAGTTCTCATGTTATCTTATTTAAAGAGTAATATTCGGTTAGACCAGGAGCGTGGGTGTGTCTAGCATACTGGCAGCAGAGTTTGCACAATATTTAAAGCAATGTTATACATAGTTACAAACACTACTGCCATAGACTGACAGATGCACTCTCCGTAGCGCTTATCAGCCTACCTAGATTTACTGTTCAACTAAGGATACCAAGAGACGAAGCAAATTTGATAATCAAAGTAAATTGGAAAGTTGTTTATAATCGCATGCTCTATCTGAATCATTAACATTTTATTTTGCAGTTTTACTGTCTCTTTAATTATATTTAGTTTACAGAGACCTAGAGTAAATTGTTGTTGGGTTGAAGCAACCAAACCACAAGCAAATTGTCAAAATGCACAATCTGGGTGATCACTCATGCACTACTGATGTGTGTGCTGAAAGGCGGCCTGGGGTTTCTAGACCAGCAATAACTCATAAAACAAATTACAAAAAAGAAACAAAAAAGCATACTGTCAGTGTGTAAGAATTTTGAATTGTTTAAAAAGAACTCAAATGTATAAATGCCTAATGTTGAATAACACTTTTTTTCCCTTGAAGTCATTTCACTCTGTTCAGATGGTCTATTTGATTATAGAAGTGACGACTCACGGTGTCTTTATTTTCTCATCCTCTCTGCAGTTGCAGTACCATGCAGGGCTTGCGTCTGGCCTCCTGAACCAGCAGTCATTAAAACGTTCTGCTAATCAGATGGGCGTCTCTGCTAAACGAAGGCCCAAAGCCCAGCCCACTACGCTTGTTCTCCCTCCACAGTAAGTCATGCCTTGTTTAACAGGTGTTTGATTGTTTGTACAGTATGACAAATTTCTCATGGTACACTCCTGTGCTCTCTGTACTGTGTCACAGATTTCTTTCATACAGGTGGTGACAGTCCACGATCCATTACTCATGGGGATTGCCCTTCTCTACCACTAGGAGGAGGCAAAGAATCCCAAACCCCAAGAACTCTATAAAACCCCTCCCACCTCACACATACCTCAGTCTGTACTTTGCCTCCACTGGAGGTGGTTGAAGAATCCAAGATGTGCATTTGATTCTTCAGAGAAAAGGGGTTTTCAGTTTATATTTAGGCCAAGTTTCCCCTCAGAGTACAGTGCTTGGCATAGGGATGTATTTGGTGTATGGTTTGATTCTTTGTTTCACCTCATGTTAAATTGTTCATAAACCCTCTATAATCGGTTTGCAGGGACTTGTCTTTTCCACCATTAATAGATCTACAATATTCTCCTTTTTCCATAACCTCTTTCAGTACTGGTTTGGCTGTTTGCTGCTTGTTTGTTAATAGATAAGTGTCTATTGAATAGTGCTGTTGTAGTGCTTCTTCCGATGGGATTTCTGCCATGACTGCCCTCAGATGTCACAGGGACTTGTCCTGCAGCTTTCTATTGTGGGATTCTGGTATTTCCTACAAGATTTCCTCTGCAATACCTGTATCTGCACTGGATGGACTCTCTACTGGATTCTGCGGAAGCTGCATGCCTGGTAAGCCGTTGGAGGGGGGTGTTTCTTTCATATAGGTGGCAAGAGTCCATGAGCTAGTGACATATGGGATATACATTCCTACCAGGAGGGGGCAAAGTTTGTGTCCTAATCCCAAGAAAACTCTTGAAAGATCTTTGCATTCTTTGGACATTGTAAGAGCTTTGAAATATTATGTCGAAGCTACGAAAGATTTCAGAAAGACTTCTAGCCTATTTGTTGTTTTTTCTGGTCTTAGGAAAGGTCAGATAGCCTCTGCCGTTTCTTTGGCATCTTGGTTAAAGCTTTTGATTCACAAGGCTTATTTAGAGGCGGGACAGTCTCCGCCTCAGAGAATTACAGCTCATTCTACTAGATCAGTCGCCACTTCTTGGGCTTTTAAGAATGATGCTTCCATTGATAAGATTTGCAAAGCAGCAACTTGGTCTTTTACCATTTTGATGTATTTGCTTCTTAGGAAGCAGTCTTTGGTAGAAAAGTTCTTCAGGCAGCTGTTTCAGTTTGATTCGTCTGCTTATGATTTAAGTTTTTTTCTTGAAATATATGTGAAATTTATAAGAAAGACATTATTTTTTTGTGGATTTAATTTTTTTCAGAGGAAATAGCTGTTTTTATTTTATGCCTTCCATTCTAGTGACTCTTCTGTGGTCTCCCAGATCTTGGTCATTTCTATCCCATACGTCACTAGCTCATGGACTCTTGCCAATTACATGAAAGAAAACATAATTTATGTAAGAACTTACTATATTGGCAAGAGTCCATGAGGCCCACCCTTTTTATGGTGGTTATGATTTTTGTATAAAAAGCACAATTTTATTTCCAGTTCCTCTATTTGTCTTCTTTTTTACTCCTTATTTTATCACCCCACTACTTGGCTATTAGTTAAGATGGATTGTGGGTGTGGTGAGGGGTGTATTTATAGGCATTTTGAGGTTTGGGAAACTTTGCCCCTCCTCGTAGGATTGTATATCCTATATGTCACTCATGGACTCTTGCCAATATAAAATAAATTCATTTATCAGTTAAGTTCTTACATAAATTATGTTTTCTCCAACATAGGTGTGTCCGGTCCACGGCGTCATCCTTACTTGTGGGATATTCTCTTCCCCAACAGGAAATGGCAAAGAGCCCAGCAAAGCTGGTCACATGATCCCTCCTAGGCTCCGCCTTCCCCAGTCATTCTCTTTGCCGTTGTACAGGCAACATCTCCACGGAGATGGCTTAGAGTTTTTTAGTGTTTAACTGTAGTTTTTATTATTCAATCAAGAGTTTGTTATTTTAAAATAGTGCTGGTATGTACTATTTACTCTGAAACAGAAAAGAGATGAAGATTTCTGTTTGTAAGAGGAAAATGATTTTAGCAACCGTTACTAAAATCGATGGCTGTTCCACACAGGACTGTTGAGAGGAATTAACTTCAGTTGGGGGAACAGTGAGCAGACTTTTGCTGCTTGAGGTATGACACATTCTAACAAGACGATGTAATGCTGGAAGCTGTCATTTTCCCTATGGGATCCGGTAAGCCATTTTATTACAGACAGTAAATAAGGGCTTCACAAGGGCTTTTTAAGACTGTAGACATTTTCTGGGCTAAATCGATTTATATATAAACATATTTTATACTCCATAGCCTTGAGGAATTATTTTAATCTTGGGAATTTTGTAAAATAACCGGCAGGCACTGTATTGGACACCTTATTCTCTAGGGGCTCTCCCTAATCATAGGCAGAGTCTCATTTTCGCGCCTGTATTGCGCACTTGTTTTTGAGAAGCATGACATGCAGATGCATGTGTGAGGAGCTCTGATACATAGAAAAGACTTTCTGAAGGCGTCATTTGGTATCGTATTCCCCTTTGGGCTTGGTTGGGTCTCAGCAAAGCAGATACCAGGGACTGTAAAGGGGTTAAATATAAAAATGGCTCCGGTTCCGTTATTTTAAGGGTTAAAGCTTCCAAATTTGGTGTGCAATACTTTTAAGGCTTTAAGACACTGTGGTGAAATTTTGGTGAATTTTGAACAATTCCTTCATACTTTTTCGCAATTGCAGTAATAAAGTGTGTTCAGTTTAAAATTTAAAGTGACAGTAACGGTTTTATTTCAAAACGTTTTTTGTACTTTGTTATCAAGTTTATGCCTGTTTAACATGTCTGAACTGCCAGATAGACTGTGTTCTGAATGTGGGGAAGCCAAGGTCCCTTCTCATTTAAATAGATGTGATTTATGTGACACAAAATTTAGAGAAAATGATGCCCAAGATGATTCCTCAAGTGAGGGGAGTAAGCATGGTACTGCATCATCCCCTCCTTCGTCTACACCAGTCTTGCCCACACAAGAGGCCCCTAGTACATCTAGCGCGCCAATACTCCTTACTATGCAACAATTAACGGCTGTAATGGATAATTCTATCAAAAACATTTTAGCCAAAATGCCCACTTATCAGCGAAAGCGCGACTGCTCTGTTTTAGAAAATACTGAAGAGCATGACGACGCTGATGATATTGTTTCTGAAGGGCCCCTACACCAGTCTGAGGGGGCCAGGGAGGTTTTGTCTGAGGGAGAAATTTCAGATTCAGGGAAAATTTCTCAACAAGCTGAACCTGATGTGATTACATTTAAATTTAAGTTGGAACATCTCCGCGCTCTGCTTAAGGAGGTGTTATCCACTCTGGATGATTGTGAGAATTTGGTCATCCCAGAGAAACTATGTAAAATGGACAAGTTCCTAGAGGTCCCGGGGCCCCCCGAAGCTTTTCCTATACCCAAGCGGGTGGCGGACATTGTAAATAAAGAATGGGAAAGGCCCGGTATACCTTTCGTCCCTCCCCCCATATTTAAAAAATTGTTTCCTATGGTCGACCCCAGAAAGGACTTATGGCAGACAGTCCCCAAGGTCGAGGGGGCGGTTTCTACTCTAAACAAACGCACCACTATACCCATAGAAGATAGTTGTGCTTTCAAAGATCCTATGGATAAAAAATTAGAAGGTTTGCTTAAAAAGATGTTTGTTCAGCAAGGTTACCTTCTACAACCAATTTCATGCATTGTCCCTGTCACTACAGCCGCGTGTTTCTGGTTCGATGAGCTAGAAAAGGCGATCACTAGTAATTCTCCTTCTTATGAGGAGATTATGGACAGAATCCGTGCTCTCAAATTGGCTAATTCTTTCACCCTAGACGCCACTTTGCAATTGGCTAGGTTAGCGGCGAAAAATTCTGGGTTTGCTATTGTGGCGCGCAGAGCGCTTTGGTTAAAATCTTGGTCAGCGGATGCGTCTTTCAAGAACAAATTGCTTAACATTCCTTTCAAGGGGAAAACGCTGTTTGGCCCTGACTTGAAAGAGATTATCTCTGATATCACTGGGGGCAAGGGCCACGCCCTTCCTCAGGATAGGTCTTTCAAGGCCAAAAATAAACCTAATTTTCGTCCCTTTCGTAGAAACGGACCAGCCCCAAGTGCTACGTCCTCTAAGCAAGAGGGTAATACTTCTCAAGCCAAGCCAGCCTGGAGACCAATGCAAGGCTGGAACAAGGGAAAGCAGGCCAAGAAACCTGCCACTGCTACCAAGACAGCATGAGATGTTGGCCCCCGATCCGGGACTGGATCTGGTGGGGGGCAGACTCTCTCTCTTCACTCAGGCTTGGGCAAGAGATGTTCTGGATCCTTGGGCGCTAGAAATAGTCTCCCAAGGTTATCTTCTGGAATTCAAAGGGCTTCCCCCAAGGGGGAGGTTCCACAGGTCTCAATTGTCTTCAGACCACATAAAAAAACAGGCATTCTTACATTGTGTAGAAGACCTGTTAAAAATGGGAGTGATTCATCCTGTTCCATTAGGAGAACAAGGGATGGGGTTCTACTCCAATCTGTTCGTAGTTCCCAAAAAAGAGGGAACGTTCAGACCAATCTTAGATCTCAAGATCCTAAACAAGTTTCTCAAGGTTCCATCGTTCAAAATGGAAACCATTCGAACAATTCTTCCTTCCATCCAGGAAGGTCAATTCATGACCACGGTGGATTTAAAGGATGCGTATCTACATATTCCTATCCACAAGGAACATCATCGGTTCCTAAGGTTCGCATTCCTGGACAAGCATTACCAGTTCGTGGCACTTCCGTTCGGATTAGCCACTGCTCCAAGGATTTTCACAAAGGTACTAGGGTCCCTTCTAGCGGTGCTAAGACCAAGGGGCATTGCAGTAGTACCTTACTTGGACGACATTCTGATTCAAGCGTCGTCCCTTCCTCTAGCAAAGGCTCACACGGACATTGTCCTGGCCTTTCTCAGATCTCACGGATGGAAAGTGAACGTAGAAAAGAGTTCTCTATCTCCGTCAACGAGGGTTCCCTTCTTGGGAACAATAATAGACTCCTTAGAAATGAGGATTTTTCTGACAGAGGCCAGAAAAACAAAACTTCTAAACTCTTGTCAAATACTTCATTCCGTTCCTCTTCCTTCCATAGCGCAGTGCATGGAAGTAATAGGTTTGATGGTAGCGGCAATGGACATAGTTCCTTTTGCGCGCATTCATCTAAGACCATTACAACTGTGCATGCTCAGTCAGTGGAATGGGGACTATACAGACTTGTCTCCGACGATACAAGTAAATCAGAGGACCAGAGATTCACTCCGTTGGTGGCTGTCCCTGGACAACCTGTCACAGGGGATGAGCTTCCGCAGACCAGAGTGGGTCATTGTCACGACCGACGCCAGTCTGATGGGCTGGGGCGCGGTCTGGGGACCCCTGAAAGCTCAGGGTCTTTGGTCTCGGGAAGGATCTCTTCTACCGATAAATATTCTGGAACTGAGAGCGATACTCAATGCTCTCAAGGCTTGGCCTCAGCTAGCAAAGGCCAAGTTCATACGGTTTCAATCAGACAACATGACGACTGTTGCGTACATCAACCATCAGGGGGGAACAAGGAGTTCCCTGGCGATGGAAGAAGTGACCAAAATCATTCAATGGGCGGAGACTCACTCCTGCCACTTGTCTGCAATCCACATCCCAGGAGTGGATAATTGGGAAGCGGATTTTCTGAGTCGTCAGACATTACATCCGGGGGAGTGGGAACTCCATCCGGAAATCTTTGCCCACATTACTCAACTGTGGGGCATTCCAGACATGGATCTGATGGCCTCTCGTCAGAACTTCAAGGTTCCTTGCTACGGGTCCAGATCCAGGGATCCCAAGGCGACTCTAGTAGATGCACTAGTAGCACCTTGGACCTTCAAACTAGCTTATGTATTCCCGCCGTTTCCTCTCATCCCCAGGCTGGTAGCCAGGATCAATCAGGAGAGGGCATCGGTGATCTTGATAGCTCCTGCGTGGCCACGCAGGACTTGGTATGCAGACCTGGTGAATATGTCATCGGCTCCACCATGGAAGCTACCTTTGAGACGAGACCTTCTTGTTCAGGGTCCGTTCGAACATCCGAATCTGGTTTCACTCCAACTGACTGCTTGGAGATTGAACGCTTGATCTTATCAAAGCGAGGGTTCTCAGATTCTTTTATTGATACTCTTGTTCAGGCCAGAAAGCCTGTAACTAGAAAAATTTACCACAAAATATGGAAAAAATATATCTGTTGGTGTGAATCTAAAGGATTCCCTTGGGACAAGGTAAAAATTCCTAAGATTCTATCCTTTCTTCAAGAAGGATTGGAGAAAGGATTATCTGCAAGTTCCTTGAAGGGACAGATTTCTGCCTTGTCTGTGTTACTTCACAAAAAGCTGGCAGCTGTGCCAGATGTTCAAGCCTTTGTTCAGGCTCTGGTTAGAATCAAGCCTGTTTCCAAACCTTTGACTCCTCCTTGGAGTCTCAATTTAGTTCTTTCAGTTCTTCAGGGGGTTCCGTTTGAACCCTTACATTCCGTTGATATTAAGTTATTATCTTGGAAAGTTTTGTTTTTGGTTGCAATTTCTTCTGCTAGAAGAGTTTCAGAATTATCTGCTCTGCAGTGTTCTCCTCCTTATCTGGTGTTCCATGCAGATAAGGTGGTTTTACGTACTAAACCTGGTTTTCTTCCGAAAGTTGTTTCTAACAAAAACATTAACCAGGAGATAGTCGTGCCTTCTTTGTGTCCGAATCCAGTTTCAAAGAAGGAACGTTTGTTGCACAATTTGGATGTTGTTCGCGCTCTAAAATTCTATTTAGATGCTACAAAGGATTTTAGACAAACATCTTCCTTGTTTGTTGTTTATTCTGGTAAAAGGAGAGGTCAAAAAGCAACTTCTACCTCTCTCTCTTTTTGGATTAAAAGCATCATCAGATTGGCTTATGAGACTGCCGGACGGCAGCCTCCTGAAAGAATCACAGCTCATTCCACTAGGGCTGTGGCTTCCACATGGGCCTTCAAGAACGAGGCTTCTGTTGATCAGATATGTAAGGCAGCGACTTGGTCTTCACTGCACACTTTTACCAAATTTTACAAGTTTGATACTTTTGCTTCTTCTGAGGCTATTTTTGGGAGAAAGGTTTTGCAAGCCGTGGTGCCTTCCATTTAGGTGACCTGATTTGCTCCCTCCCTTCATCCGTGTCCTAAAGCTTTGGTATTGGTTCCCACAAGTAAGGATGACGCCGTGGACCGGACACACCTATGTTGGAGAAAACAGAATTTATGTTTACCTGATAAATTACTTTCTCCAACGGTGTGTCCGGTCCACGGCCCGCCCTGGTTTTTTAATCAGGTCTGATAATTTATTTTCTTTAACTACAGTCACCACGGTATCATATGATTTCTCCTATGCAAATATTCCTCCTTTACGTCGGTCGAATGACTGGGGAAGGCGGAGCCTAGGAGGGATCATGTGACCAGCTTTGCTGGGCTCTTTGCCATTTCCTGTTGGGGAAGAGAATATCCCACAAGTAAGGATGACGCCGTGGACCGGACACACCGTTGGAGAAAGTAATTTATCAGGTAAACATAAATTCTGTTTTTTGTATAAAAAATTATCAAAAGCATTTTTTCCCATTCCTGAAACTGCAATATTAAGGAATTTAGATATTTTTTTTAAATGTTATTTTTTCTTTTTTTTGCTACATTTTGCAAGATGTCTCAAACTGATCCTGCCTCTGATGTTACTGTAGGAACTAAGCTGCCTGAACACACTACTACTAAAACTAAGTGTGTTTGTTATAAACAAGCTGATCTTATTTCTTCAGATCAATTATGTGGCATTTGTTATAACAAACTATTACATGCTGATAATATTTCTATGAGTACAAATATATCTACTGTTATTCCATCTCAGTCTAATGTACCTGATATTCCTTTAGATATGAAAAATGTTATTGCTGCAGCCATAGAGAAGGCTATGACTGTTATTTTGCCTTGAAATAAACGTAAAAGGTCATAGATCTAATGATTTTTGTACTGACCGGCAGCATACTGAAATATCCTCTACTGATGAGGGTTCCTCTGACTCATAGGATCCTGCATCAGAGACAAAAATTGACAAATCTTCTTTTTTATTTAAAATTGAACATATTCTCTATTAAAGGAAGTATTGTTTACTTTGGGTATTGAGGAGTCTAGTCCTCCTGATAGCAAAGCTAATAATCATCTAAATTCTTAATTCAGATTCCTTAGTGGTATCCTTTACCTGTGGCTAGTCTAGAGTTTTGGGAAAAGGTCCCTAAGGTTGATGGGGCTATTTCCACTCTTGCCAAACGTACTTCTATTTCTATGGAAGATAGTACTTCTTTTAAGGATCCTTTAGATAGGAAGCTTGAATCTTATCTTAGAAGAGCATATTTACTTACTGGCTATATTCTTAGACCAGCTATTTCTATGGCTGATGTTGCTGCTGTTTCAACTTTTGGTTGGACAGTTTAGCGCAGCAGTTATCAGGTCCTTAACTATCTAGCTTTGTTCTTTTACTTCAACATGCAAATAATTTCATTTGTGATGCTATATTTGATGTTATTAAGATTAATGTCAAATCTATTTCTTTAGCTATTCTAACTAGAAGAGCTTTATGGCTTAAATCTTGGAATGCTGACATGGTGTCTAAATCTAGATTTTGATCTCTTATCTTTTCAGGGTAATAATTTGTTTGGTTCTCAATTGGATTCTATTATCTCCACTATCACTGGGGGTACGGGAGTTTTTCTGCCCCAACACAAGAAATCAAAGGGTAAATTTAAAGCTCCCAATCGTTTTCGTGCCTCTCGTCAGAATAGAGAACAGAAAACCTCTCCTTCCCCTAAGGCCTCTTGCTCTAATTGGAGACCATCTCCGAATTGTAATAAATCCAAGCCTTATAAGAAACCAAATCCAGCCCCTAAGACTGCATGAAGGTGTGGCCCTCAAACCAGTTCTTCTGGTGGGGGGCAGACTAAAGTTATTTCAAGACATTTGGACAGATTCTGTCCAAAATCAATGGATTCAGAATATTGTTTCTCAAGGGTGTCAAATAGGTTTCAGAATTAGATCTCCCATGGGAAGATTCTTTCTTACTCATGTTCCAATAAACCATTTGAAGGCTCAGGCTTTTCTGAAGTGTGTTTCAGACCTAGAGCTTTCAGGGTTGATTGTACCAGTTTCTCAGCAGTAACAAGGATTGGGTTTCTATTCAAATCTATTCATTGTCCCAAAGAAGGAAGATTCTTTCAGACCAATCCTGGATCTTAAAACTTTAAATCGTTTTGTAATAGTCCCAACTTTCAAGATGGTGACTATAAGGACTATCCTGCCTTTTGTTCAGCAATGTCATTTCATGTCCACAGGACTTACAGGACGCTTATCTTCACATTCTGATTCATCCAGACCACTATCCTTTTCTGAGATTCTCTTTTCTAGACAAGAATTTCCAATTTATCGCTCTTCCATTTGACCTAGCAACAGCACCAAGAATTTTCTCGAAGGTTCTCGGTACCCTTCTGTCTGTAATCAGAGAGCAGGGTATTGTGGTGTTTACTTATTTCATTTTCATTTAGCAGAATCTGACACACAAAAACAATGTTGTTTCTTCAAATACATGGTTAAAGGATCAATTTACCAAAGAGTTTCTTGAATCCTCAGGCAAAGGTCACCTTCCTAGGTTTCCAGATAGATTCAGTGTCCATGACTCTTGCTCTAACAGACAAGAGACAAATGAAATTGGTCTTAGCTTGTCTAAACCTTCAGTCTCTATCATTCCCTTCGGTGGTTATGTGCATGGAAGTTTTAGGTCTCATGATTGCAGCATCGGAAGCAATCTTCTTTGCTCATTTTCATATGAGACCTCTACAGCTTTGCATGTTGCACCAGTGGTGCAGGGATTATGCTCAGATATCACAGTTGATATACTTAAATCCCAACACTCAACTTTCTCTGACTTGGTGGTTAAACTATCACCTTATTGTTCAAGGGACCTCCTTTGTTTGGCCTTCCTGGACAGTGATCACAACAGATGCAAGTCTTACAGGTTGGGAGCTGTCTGGGAGTCTCTGACAGCACAAGGGGTTTGGAATCCTCAAGAGGCGAGGTTACCAATCAATATTTTAGAACTCTGCTATTTTCATAGCTCTTCAAGCTTGGCCACTATTGAAGAGAGAACTTTGCATTTGTTTTCAAGCAGACAATATCACAACAGTGGCATATGTCAATCATCAAGGGGGGACTTGCAGTCCTTTAGCAATGAAAGAAATTTTGCTTATGCTTTCTTTTCTGCAGAATCCAACTCTTGTCAAAATTCATATTCCAAGTGTAGACAATTGGGAAGCGGATTATCTCAGCCTTCATTCTCTACATCCGGGGGAGCGTTCTCTCCATCCAGATGTGTTTTTTCAACTTGTACAGATGTGGGGTCTTCCAGAAATAGATCTGATGGCCTTTCATCTGAATAAGAAACTTCCCAGATAACTTTCCAGGTCCAGGGATCCTCAGGCGGAAATGATGGATGCTCTAGCAGTTCCCTGGTTTTACCAACATGCTTAAATTTTTCCGCTTTTGGTTCTTCTTCCAAAGGTGAACTCCAAGATCATAACTGAACAATCTTATGTGTTTATGATAGCACCAGCATGGCCTCGCAGGTTTTGATATGCGGACCTTGTCCGAATGTCCAGTTGCCAGCCTTGGTAACTTCCTATAAGACCAGACCTTCTGTCTCAAGGCCCAGTTTTCCATCAGGATCTCATATCTCTAAATTTGAAGGCATGGAAATTGAACGCTTAGTTCTTAGTCCTAGAGGTTTATCTGACTAAGTCTGTTTCAAGGAAGATTTATCATAGGGTTTGGAAAACCTATATTTCATGTTGTTCTACTCATAATTATTCTTGGCATTCTTTTAGAATTCCTAGGATTCTACAGTTTCTTCAGGATGGTTTGGTTAAAGGTTTGTCTGCAAATACTTTGAAAGGACAAATATCTGCTCTTTCTGTCTTATTTCATAGAAAGATTGCTAAGCTTCCTGATATTCACTGTTTGTTCAGGCTTTGATTTGTATCAAACCTGTTATTAAATCAATTTCTCCTCCTTTTAATCTCAATTTGGTTTTAAAGGTTTTGCAGACTCCTCCTTTTGAGCCTATGCATTCTTTGGATATTAAACTACTGTCTTAGAAAGTGTTATTTATTTTGTCTATCTCTTTTGCTAGATAAGTTTCTGAATTGTCTGCTCTCTTGTGAGTCTCCTTATCTGATTTTTCATCCAGATAAAGCTGTGTTGCGGACTAAATTTAAATTTTTACCTAAATTTGTGAATTCTAACAACATCAATAGGGAAATTATTAGGTAGTACCTCTTGAAAAAGTCTGGTGGAGACCAGAGGAAACGCGTTGAGGCTTTACTGCTCTCTCCCTGCAAATGTTTTTGGAACAGCGGACCGGCTGTAACACTTATGGATTACAAGCGGCAAAGATTTCTGTGACAGCTGACAGGCTGATTGACTATCCGATATATTGCTGCTTAAGATCCCAGTGTTTCCAGAAGCATTCTTTTCATCTGAGCCGGGGAGGAGCATTCACAGAGTGATATTATTCACTCACTGCATTTATTGCTTTTAATCTTGTACGTCTATTTTGTTTGCGCTTTTAAGTTTCTAAGTAAATACTTTTACTCTTAGAGAGTGCACTCTTGTATTTTTTCTTTTTACAGGCTTTCTATCAAAGGATTCACCAGAGACCCTTTTGACATTTGGAGCTGCACTCGGATTTATACTCTTTCGTATACTATCTATGGAACACACAAATGTCCACTCATAGGGATCTGTGCATGGATCTATCACTATCTTACTAACCGTAGTCACACTAACTGAGCTCACGGCTTAGGTCCGGATCATCTAAACTGAAGGTCAGATTGATTCTCTTTCCCATATGAGCGGTTATAACGTTTGTGGTTAATGGAGACCTTCAAATGCAGCATATATACATATTTGCATTTACCAATATACTAACACTGTGGCAGCGTTCCATTGGCTACTTTAATACAGCATGCTTTATTAATTGACATTTACTAACTGTGGATTTTTTGGCTACTATGCTACTCGCTGCTTCAGCACTTTACTTTTACTAACATTATATTTATTGCTGAGTTTTTTGGCTGCTATTTTACTTACTGCTTCATAACGACATTTATCTTTTAAGAACATTTGATCAATATTTATTTTGAATTGTTATGTATATTTATTATTAACTGGTCACATATGGTTTGATAATAGGTTTCTTTTTATGAGATCATCGTTATCTATTGCATATCCATTTTATTTATTATTTATTGTATATCCATTTCAAGGGTTTTTAATCCTGTTGGACCTTATTATTATACATACGGGAAGCGCTTGTGTTAGTGTAGTATTTTAGTTAAATTCTTTTTATTAATAAGTGAACAGAGTACATCACAAAAGAAAAAAGGCAAAACATATCCATACATTGAATGTCACGAGTTCTGTACAGTCCTACATCTTCTAGTGTCCATATCTTTCCATTTTGCAGAATAAAAAGGGCTATGGCTTAACAAGATAACGAATACATGAGAAGAGGATGATTTAACAAATTATATCAAATTATTCACTATAAGATAAAATAAAATGAAATAAAATAAAATGAAAGTCAAATTAAAAATAAATATCCATAAAATTAAAAGGGTGTCCAGTTTTGGAGTATCTAGCCTAGTTAGTGTAGTATTTTATATGTACATCAAGGTCTCCAATGGCAAACTGCGGTGTGTATTGCCACTGTGACTAGTGCGGCATCTTATTGGTTCGATGCCTTGTCTGATTCTCTTCAAGTAGAGACTTCCTTGGATGAAATTCAAGATAAGATTAAAGCTCTTAAGTTGGCTAATTCCTTTATTGCAGATGCCATTTTACAGGTTGTTAGACTAGGAGCTAAAACTTCTAGTTTCACTGTCCTAGCCCGCAGGGCATTATGGTTGAAATCCTGGTCAGCGGATGTTTCCTCTAAAGTCAAGCTTCTGGCGATTCATTACAAGGGCAAAACCTTGTTTGGACTCGGTATGACAGAAATTATCTCTGATATTATGGGTGGAAAAGGGTCTTTTCTACCTCAAGATAAGACGAATAGGCTTAAAGGACATCAGAGTAATTTTCATTCCTTTCGTAACTTCAGAGGAAAGCCTTCCCCTTCTTCTTCCAAGCAGGAACAATCCAAGTCTTCTTGGAAACCCAATCAGTCTTAGAACAAGGGGAAACAATCAAAGAAATCCACAGCTGATTCCAAATCAGCATGAAGGGTTTGCCCCCGATCCGGGATCGGATCAGGTGGGGGGCAGACTTTCTCAGTTCTCTCAAGCTTGGATACGAGATGTCCCAAATCCTTTGACTGTGGACATAGTATGCCAGGGTTACAAATTGGAATTCAAGACTTTTCCTCCCAGAGGCAGATTCCTTCTCTCAAGATTATCTGCAGACCAGATAAAGAGAGAGGCGTTCTTGAAATGTATACAACATCTTTCCTCCCTGGGAGTGATAGTTCCAGTTCCAGTGCAGGAACAGGGTCTCGGGTTCTACGCCAACCTATTTGTGGTTCCCAAAAAAGAGGGAACTTTCCATCCCGTTCTAGACTTGTAGTGTCTAAACAATTTTCTTAAAGTTCCATCCTTCAAGATGTAGACTATACACTCCATTCTTCCTTTAGTACAAGAGGGTCAGTTCATGACAACCATAGACCTAAAGGATGCATATCTTCATGTTTCTATTCACAGGGACCATCACAGATTCCTGAGATTCGCCTTTCTGGACAAACATTTCCTCTTTGTGGCCCTCGAGGCTCACGTCTCCCAGAATTTTTTCAAGGGTTCTGTGGGCTCTTTTGGCATTGATCTATTCTTGTGGTATTGCTGTGGCACCCTACCTGGACGACATATTTGTTCAGGCACCATCTTTTCAACAAGCAAAATCTCACACAGAGATATTGTTGTCTTTTCTTTGTTCCCACGGATGGAATGTGAATCTGGAAAAAAGCTCCCTTTCCCCTGCTACAAGAGTAGTGTTCTTAGGGACCATAATAGATTATTGATGAAGATTTTTTTGACAGAGGTCAGGAAAAACAAAATAATTTCCTCTTGCCTCTCTATATCAGGCTACTGCTCATCCTTCAGTGTCTCAATGTATGGAGGTAATCAGTCTGATGGTGACTTCCATGAACATCATTCCTTTTGCTCGATTCCATTTGAGAGCTCTCCAGTTGTACATGCTCAATGGAATAGCAACTATGCGGATCTATCTCAGAGCAAAGAGTTAGAGCAGTTGTCAAGGGATTCTTTCCTGTGGTGTATTTCTCAGGAACATCTGTCTCAGGGCTCATGCTTTCGGAGACTTTCCTGGGTGATCGTGACCACAGACGTCAGCCTGCTGGGCTGGGGAGCAGTCTGGAATTCATTAAAAGCACAGGGCCTTTAGACTCTGGAGGAGTCTGCTCTTCCCATCAACATCTTGAAGTTGAGGGCGATTTACAATGCTCTAGTGGCTTGGCCTCAGTTGTCCTCAGCCCAGTTTATCAGGTTTCAGTCAACATAACCTCTGTGGCTTACATCAATCACCAGGGAGGAACTCGTGGAGTTCCTTAGCCATGAAGGAGGTTACTCGGATTCTTCAGTGGGCAGAGACCCACAATTGCTGTCTATCTGCCATGCACATTACAGGAGTAGACAACTGGGAAGCGGATTTTCTGAGCAGACAGACATTTCATCCTGGGGAGTGGGAACTCCATCCGGAGGTGTTTTCCAGCTTAGTCCTCAAATGGAGGATGTTAGATCTGATGGCGTCCCGTCAGAACGCCAAGCTTCCAAGGTATGGTTCAAGGTCAAGAGATCTGCAAGCCATTCTGATAGATGCTCTGGCGGTTCCTTTGGTTTTTTAGGTTGGCATACATGTTTCCTCCGTTTGCTCTCCTTCCACGAGTTATTGCTCATATTAAACAGGAGGGGGCGACGGTGATTCTAATAGCCCCTTGTGGTCTCGCAGGATCTGGTTTGCAGACCTAGCGGAGATGTCATCTCTCCCACATTGCAGACTACATCTGAGGAAGGACCTCCTGATTCACAGTCTTTTCCTTCATCCAAATCTCGTTTCTCTGAAGCTGACTGCTTGGAGATTGAACGCTTAATTCTGTCTAAGCGTGGTTTTTCTGAGTTGGTCATTGAGACCATGATTCAGGCAAGCCTGTTACTAGAAAGATTTACCTTAATATATGGCATAAATATCTTTATTGGTGTGAATCTTGGAGTAGAATTAGAATTCCTAGAATTTTATATTTTCTTCAGGAAGGCCTGGAGAAGGGATTGTCAGTCAGTACCCTGTAGTGTCAGATTTCTGCTTTATCAGTTTTACTACATAAACGTTTGGCGGATGTGCCAGATGTGCAATGTTTTTTTGTCTTTTTGTCAGGCCTTGGTCAAAATCAGTCCTGTCTTTAAGCCTGTTGCTTCTCCTTGGAGCCTTAACCTTGTTCTTAAAGTTTTAAAGCTGGCTGTTTGAGCCATTACATTCCATAGACATTAAGTTATCTTGGAAGGTTTTGTTTCTTGTTGCTATCTCTTCTGCTCAAAGAGTCTCAGAACTCTCAGCTCTGCAGTGTGATTCCCCGTATCTTATTTTTCATGCCCATAAGGCGGTTCTTCGTACTAAGTTAGGTTTCCTTCTTTAGGTTGTTTCTAATAGAAATATCAACCAGGAAATTGTTGTTCCCTTTCTGTGTCCTAATCCCTTTTCTTCCAAAGAACGTTTGTTACACAATTGGGATGTTGTACGTGCTCTTGAATTCTACTTACAGGCGACTAAGGATTTTCGCCAGTCCTCTGCCCTCTTTGTCTGTTTCTCTGGGAAATGTAAATGTCAGAAAGCTACTGCTACTACTCATACTTTTTAGTTACATAGTATAATTCGTTTGGCATATGAGACGGCTGGACAGCAGCCTCCTCAGAGAATTACGGCTCATTCCACTAGAGCTGTTTCCTCTTCTTGGGCTTTCAAAAATGAAGCTTCTGTGGAACAAATTTGCAAAGCTGCAACTTGGTCTTCTCTACATACTTTTTCCAAATTTTCCAAATTTGATACTTTTGCATCGGCTGAGGTTTCTTTTGTGAGAAAGGTTCTTCAATAGGTGGTGCCTTCTGTTTATGACTGCCTGTCTTGTCCCTCCCTATTTATCTGTGTCGTCTAGCTTGGGTATTGGTTCCCAAAAGTAATTTCTCAAGCCGGGGACTCACCATATCTTAGGAAATAAAAACAAAAATTATGCCTAACTGGTAAATTTATTTATTTCCGGATATGGTGAGTCCACGGCCCCACCCTTTATTTTAAAACAGTTGTTCTTTTGACTATAACCTCAAGCACCTGTACACCTTGTGTTACTCCTTTTTCTCCATTTCCCTTCGAATGACTGGGGTCTGTGGTTAAAGGACCAATCAACACATTAGATTTGCATAATCAACAAATGCAAGATAACAAGACAATGCAATAGCACTTAGTCTGAACTTCAAATGAGTAGTAGATTTTTTTTAAACAAATTTCAAAGTTATGTATATTTCCACTCCCCTTGTACCATGTGATAGCAATCAGCCAATCACAAATGCATATACGTATAGTCTGTGAATTCTTGCACATGCTCAGTAGGATCTGGTGACTCAAAAATTGTAAATATAAAAGACTGTGCACATTTTTTTTAATGGAAGTAAATTGGAAAGTTGTTTAAAACTACAAGCTGTATCTGAATCATGAAAATTTAATTTAACCTGAGTGTCCCTTTAAAGGAGTGCTACTTAACAGTTTAACTGTGGTGCTCTTTGCCTCCTCCTGCTGGCCAGGAGTGATATTCCCAACAGTAATTACTCAAGCCGTGGACTCACCATATCCGGAAAGAAATACATTTATCAGGTAAGCATACATTTTGTTTTTATTCTTGCCTGACAAATTCATTTCTTTCATTTCATTTCTATTTTGTGTTAGCAAAGATCATTGTATGGATAGTTTCATGAGCTTTAGTGAATCGGCTACATAGATAACATATGGACTGGTGAGGTTGGAGGGAGCTTTAGTGGCTCAGTTACATAGAATAACATATGGACAGGTGAGGCTGGAGGGAGCTTTAGTGACTCAGTTACATAGAATAACATATGGACTGGTGAGGTTGGAGGGAGCTTTAGTGACTCAGTTACATAGAATAACATATGGACTGGTGAGGCTGGAGGGAGCTTTAGTGACTCAGTTACATAGAATAACATATGGACTGGTGAGGTTGGAGGGAGCTTTAGTGACTCAGTTACATAGAATAACATATGGACTGGTGAGGCTGGAGGGAGCTTTAGTGACTCAGTTACATAGAATAACATATGGACTGGTGAGGTTGGAGGGAGCTTTAGTGACTCAGCTACATAGAATAACATATGGACTGGTGAGGCTGGAGGGAGCTTTAGTGAATTAGCTACAGAGAATAACATAGGGACTGGTGAGGCTGGAGGGAGCTTTAGTGAATTAGCTACAGAGAATAACATAGGGACTGGTGAGGCTGGAGGAGCTTTAGTGAATCAGCTGCATAGAATAACATAGGGACTGGTGAGGCTGGAGGGAGCTTTAGTAAATCAGGTGCATAGAATAACATAGGGACTGGTGAGGCTGGAGGGAACTTTAGTGAATCAGCTACATAGAATAACATAGGGACAGGTGAGACTGGAGGAGCTTTAGTGAATCATTTACATAGATAACATAGGGACAGGTGAGGCTGGAGGGAGCTTTAGTGAATCAGTTACATAGAATGACATAGGGACAGGTAAGGCTGGAGGGAGCTTTAGTGAATCAGTTACATAAATTAACATAGGGACAGGTGAGCCTGGAGGGAGCTTTAGTGAATCAGCTACATAGAATAACATAGTACTAGTGAGGCTGGAGGGAGCTTTAGTGAATTAGTTACATAGAATAACATAGGGACCGGTGAGGCTGGATGGAGCTTTAGTGAATTAGTTACATAGAATAACATAGGGACAGGTGAGGCTGGAGAGAGCTTTAGTGAATTAGTTACATAGAATAACATAGGGACAGGTGAGGCTTGAGGGAGTTTTAGTGAATCGGCTACATAGATAACATATGGACTGGTGAGGCTGGAGGGAGCTTTAGGGAATCAGTTACATAGAATAACATAGGGACTGGTGAGGCTGGAGGGAGATTTAGTGAATCAGCTACATATAATAACATAGGGACTGGTGAGGCTGGAGGGAGCTTTAGTGAATCAGCTACATAGAATAACATAGGGACAGGTGAGGCTGGAGGGAGCTTTAGTGAATCGGCTACATAGAATAACATAGGGACTGGTGAGGCTGGAGGGAGATTTAGTGAATCAGCTACATATAATAACATAGGGACTGGTGAGGCTGGAGGGAGCTTTAGTGAATCAGCTACATAGAATAACATAGGGACTGGTGAGGCTGGAGGGAGCTTTAGTGAATCAGCTACATAGAATAACATAGGGACTGGTGAGGCTGGAGGGAGCTTTAGTGAATCAGCTACATAGAATAACATATGGACTGGTGAGGCTGGAGGGAGCTTTAGTGAATCAGCTACATAGAATAACATATGGACTGGTGAGGCTAGAGGGAGCTTTAGTGAATCAGGTACATAGAATAACATAGGGACTGGTAAGGCTAGAGGGAGCTTTAGTGAATCAGTTACATAGAATAACATAGGGACTGGTGAGGCTGGAGGGAGCTTTAGTGAATCAGTTACATATAATAACATAGGGACAGGTGAGGCTGGAGGGAGCTTTAGTGAATCAGTTACATAGAATAACATAGGGACTGGTGAGACTGGAGGGAGCTTTAGTGAATCAGCTACATAGAATAACATAGGGACAGGTGAGGCTGGAGGGAACTTTAGTGAATCAGCTACATAGAATAACATAGGGACTGGTGAGGCTGGAGGGAGCTTTAGTGAATCAGTTACATAGAATAACATAGGGACAGGTGAGGCTGGAGGGAGCTTTAGTGAATCAGCTACATAGAATAACATAGGGACAGGTGAGGCTGGAGGGAACTTTAGTGAATCAGCTACATAGAATAACATAGGGACTGGTGAGGCTGGAGGGAGCTTTAGTGAATCAGTTACATAGAATAACATATGGACTGGTGAGGCTGGAGGAGCTTTAGTGAATCAGCTACATAGAATAACATAGGGACTGGTGTGGCTGGAGGGAGCTTTAGTGAATCAGCTACATAGATAACATAGGGACTGGTGAGGCTGGAGGGAGCTTTAGTGAATCAGTTACATAGAATAACATAGGGACAGGTGAGGCTGGAGGGAGCTTTAGTGAATCAGTTACCTAGAATAACATAGGGACTGGTGAGACTGGAGGGAGCTTTAGTGAATCAGCTACATAGAATAACATAGGGACAGGTGAGGCTGGAGGGAACTTTAGTGAATCAGCTACATAGAATAACATAGGGACTGGTGAGGCTGGAGGGAGCTTTAGTGAATCAGTTACATAGAATAACATAGGGACAGGTGAGGCTGGAGGGAGCTTTAGTGAATCAGCTACATAGAATAACATAGGGACTGGTGAGGCTGGAGGGAGCTTTAGTGAATCAGTTACATAGAATAACATAGGGACTGGTGAGGCTGGAGGAGCTTTAGTGAATCAGCTACATAGAATAACATAGGGACTGGTGAGGCTGGAGGAGCTTTAGTGAATCAGCTGCATAGAATAACATAGGGACAGGTGAGGCTGGAGAGAGCTTTAGTGAATCAGCTACATAGAATAACATAGGGACAGGTGAGGCTGGAGGGAGCTTTAGTGAATCAGCTACATAGAATAACATATGGACTGGTGAGGCTGGAGGGAGCTTTAGTGAATCAGCTACATAGAATAACATAGGGACTGGTGAGGGGGAGGGAGCTTTAGTGAATCAGCTACATAGAATAACATAGGGACTGGTGAGTCTGGAGGGAGCTTTAGTGAATCAGCTACATAGAATAACATAGGGACAGGTGAGGCTGGAGGGAGCTTTAGTGAATCAGGTACATAAAATAACATAGGGACTGGTGAGGCTAGAGGGAGCTTTAGTGAATCAGTTACATAGAATAACATAGGGACTGGTGAGGCTGGAGGGAGCTTTAGTGAATCATTTACATAGAATAACATAGGGACTGGTGAGGCTGGAGGTAGCTTTAGTGAATCAGGTACATAGAATAACATAGGGACAGGTGAGGCTAGAGGGAGCTTTAGTGAATCAGGTACATAGAATAACATAGGGACAGGTGAGGCTAGAGGGAGCTTTAGTGAATCAGGTACATAGAATAACATAGGGACAGGTAAGGCTGGAGAGAGCTTTAGTGAATCAGCTACATAGAATAACATAGGGACAGGTGAGGCTGGAGGGAGCTTTAGTGAATCAGGTACATAGAATAACATAGGGACAGGTGAGGCTGGAGGTAGCTTTAGTGAATCGGGTACATAGAATAACATAGGGACAGGTGAGGCTGGAGGAGCGTTAGTGAATCAGTTACATAGAATAACATAGGGACTGGTGAGGCTGGAGGTAGCTTTAGTGAATCGGGTACATAGAATAACATAGGGACAGGTGAGGCTGGAGGAGCGTTAGTGAATCAGTTACATAGAATAACATAGGGACAGGTGAGGCTAGAGGGAGCTTTAGTGAATCAGGTACATAGAATACCATAGGGACTGGTGAGGCTGGAGGGAGCTTATATTAATGTTAGCCACATAAGACAGGTATTTACCACAAGTGTGTATAATACCTATATAGTGCTGGGTTGCAGTTCTTTATTACGACCCGTGTGCACACACACACAGATGACGTTGCCTTTGTGACCCTGCAATATTCAGCAGTATTAAACTGTTCCCTTTTGTTATTTAGTTATTAGAGTACAAAGGCCTGGAGAGTTTGCCATCATCCGGCTGCCTTATTGCAGAGTATTATCAAGCAATATTGGCAGGATAGTATTAGGACAACCTGTAATAAAAGTGTAATCCTCACTACTGTATCTCTGCCCCTCTCCTGAATTGGAGCACAGAGAGCAGCCTAATTAAAAATTTAAACACTGTTTGCATTTCCAGCTCACTGAGATAGGTATTTGTACAAGGCTGGGATTGTGCTAATAATGAGAAGATCTGTGTTCAATAAGTTTCATTATCAGACGCCTCATTCAGTATTCTCTTGACTACACTAACCCACAACAACCTTTTCAAGTAGCAGCAAAACCAAACTTGTCTTTTCTAGGCCCTAGTTCCTTAGTGTTTTTCTGTGTCATTGTGGTGCAGAGCCCCTACAGGGTTGCAGATCTGCAGGGACCCCCAAAGACCTGGTCTAAAACATTGTTTTTTTGTGGAGAAAGAAGTTTTATTAAAGCAGACGTGTAAGGAAATTCCTGTATGTTTTTTTTTTTTTAAAAGTATACATTTTTAAGTGATACAATTGTTTGTGTTACTATTAATGTTTTTATATTTGTTACTGGCAATAATCTTGATTCACATGATTACTGTGCCTGGTATGAGTGATGTATTCCCCATAGACATGTCTGCAGTCACATGATTACTGTGCCCAGTGTGAGTGATGTAGTCCCCATAGACATGTCTGCAGTCACATGATTAATGTGTCTGGTGTGAGTGATGTATTCCCCATAGACATGTCTGCAGTCACATGATTACTGTGTCTAGTATGAGTGATGTATTCCCCATAGACCTGTCTGCAGTCACATGATTACTGTGCCTGGTGTGAGTGATGTATTCCCCATAGACATGTCTGCAGTCACATGATTACTGTGCCTGGTGTGAGTGATGTGTTCCCCATAGACGTCTCTGCAGTCACATGATTACTGTGCCTGGTGTGAGTGATGCATTCCCCATAGACGTGCCTGCAGTCACATGATTACTGTGCCTGGTGTGAGTGATGTAGTCCCCATAGACGTGTCTGCAGCACATGATTACTGTGCCTGGTGTGAGTGATGTGTTCCCCATAGACGTCTCTGCAGTCACATGATTACTGTGCCTGGTGTGAGTGATGCATTCCCCATAGACGTGCCTGCAGTCACATGATTACTGTGCCTGGTGTGAGTGATGTAGTCCCCATAGACGTGTCTGCAGCACATGATTACTGTGCCTGGTGTGAGTGATGTATTCCCCATAGACATGTCTGCAGTCACATGATTACTGTGCCTGGTGTGGGTGATGTATTCCCCATAGCCATGTATGCAGTCACATGATTACTGTGCCTGTTGTGAGTGATGTTGTCACCATAAACATGTCTGCAGTCACATGATAACTGTGCCTGGTATGAGTGATGTAGTCCCCATAGACATGTCTGCAGTCACATGATTAATGTGCCTGGTGTAAATGATGTAGTCCCAATAGACATGTCTACAGTCACATGATTACTGTGCCTGGGGTGAGTGATGTAGTCCCCGTAGACATGTCTGCAGTCACATGATAACTGTGCCTGTTATAATTGATGTAGTCCCCATAGACATGTCTGCAGTCACATGATTAATGTGCCTGGTGTAAATGATGTAGTCCCCATAGACATGTCTACAGTCACATGATTACTGTGCCTGGGGTGAGTGATGTAGTCCCCATAGACATGTCTGCAGTCACATGATTACTGTGCCAGGTGTTAGTGATGTAGTCCTCATAGACATGTCTGCAGTCACATGATTACTGTGCCCGGTGGAAGTGATGTAGTCCCCATAGACATGTCTGCAGTCACATGATTATTGTGCCCGGTGTGAGGGATGTAGTCCCCATAGACATGTCTGCAGTCACATGATTATTGTGCCTGGTGTGAGGGATGTAGTCCTCATAGACATGTCTGCAGTCACATGATTATTGTGCCTGGTGTGAGTGATGTATTCCCCATAGACATGGAGAGTTCCAACATTTAATAGATTTAACACACTAAGTACGGCTGATCAGTCACCACAAAGAGCAAGTACTTCGGCTAATTTTTTAGGAATAAGTCAGGAAAGAAATCACGACCCACCGAAAGGGAAGAGAAGAAGAGAGGGAGAAGAGGTGGAAGGAGTAGAAGAGTGAAGGACATAAACACTAATAAAGATACCACAAAAGATCATTCAGAGACTGAGAATAGCGGAAAGGACATCAATACTAATAAAAATACCTCGAAAGTTCATTTAGAAATTGAGAATAGCGGAATTTTTAATTTAAGTAACATACAGTTAACTACGACCCAGGAGTCCGTTCTGAAACGAGGGCTTTCTTTCGCTCCCACCTCCAAATTGAATAAATTTGAACACTATGTAAATATTAATCAATTCGTAAGAAAATTAACCCTAAAAAAGTATTTTCTAAAAAATCCTATCAAAGACACAAAGAAATCTGAGAATGAAAACGAATATGTCCACACTAATTTTAGACCCAAGTCCCAGTTTTTCCCAACGCAAGAAAAAGGAAATTATATAGAATCCTTTGAGAAATTAGTAAAGCAGGATTTGGAGGGGATTGACATTAAACAAACTAAAAATTTGAAGTGGAATTTAAGTATGAAAGAAAAAACAATATTAAGAGATTTACAATCAAGGACAGATATAGTGATTAAACAGGCCGACAAAGGGGGCGGGGTGGTTATCATGAGCAGTATGTATTATAAAAATGAAGCTTACAGATTACTGAATGATACGACAACATATAAAAAATTGCTTAATGACCCAGGAGATATATTTCAAGATAGACTAAAAACACTACTTGATGATGCAAGATTAACTAATTTAGTGACAGAATCCGAATATGATTTCCTACTGATTAAGAACTTCAGAACCCCAATATTTTACTTCTTGCCAAAGATCCACAAGGATTTGAATAAACCACCAGGTCGCCCCATTATATCGGGCATTGATTCAATAACGTCAAATTTGTCCCAATATATTGACTATTTCTTGCAAAACTATGTGAAAGCACTCCCCTCTTATTTGTCAGACTCTGCCCATTTTTTAAGAGTAATAAGAGAGATAAAATGGGAACCTAATTTTGTGCTGGTCACCTGTGATGTTAGCTCTCTTTATACTAACATAGAGCATAATTTAGGAATACAAGCAGTAGAGAATTTTTTGAGACATGACAGTGAAATGACCAGCACACAAAGAGTCTTTTTATTGCAATGTATTAAATTTATTTTGAATAATAATTATTTCAAATTCGAGAGCAGCTATTTTTTACAAGTCAAGGGTACGGCTATGGGCACAAGGTTCGCACCCAGTTATGCAAACTTATTCATGGGGGTCTTTGAAAAAGAGTTGATTGAAGGATCCCCATGGGGTGCGAACCTTGTGCTCTATAGACGGTACATTGACGATTTATTCTTTGTTTGGAAAGGGGATACAGAACTACTGGATATTTTTATAGATGACCTCAATTCCAATAACTTTGGTTTAAAATTCACGCATGAGTTTAGTAAAGAAAGAATTAATTATCTGGACATAGAAATTGAGATAAGTAATAACGAAATTAAAACAAAGACCTTTTTCAAAAAGGTCGATTCTAACAATTACATTGACTCTGAGAGTTGCCATCTGAGCCAGTGGAAAAAGAACATACCAAAGGGTCAACTGATGCGTGTAAGGAGGAACTGTTCGGATTTAGAGGATTTTGAGAAACAATCAGAAGTATTAATAAAGAGATTTGAACAAAAGGGCTATGATACCCATAAGATTCGAGAAACAGTGAACGAAGTGAAAAAGATGGATAGAGAGGAACTATTAAGGAAAAAAGAAAAACCTCTTGAGGGGGAGTCAAAGGAAACATTAGACATACCGTTAATTACCACCTATTCTGCCCATCACAAACAATTCCAAAAGGTAGTTAGGAAACACTGGCATCTTTTACTGAAAGACCCTTTAATAGGCCCAAATTTAGGAAGAAACCCCAAATTTATTTACAGAAAGGCCAGGAATTTAAAAACAATACTA
Source organism: Bombina bombina (assembly GCF_027579735.1). Classification (NCBI taxonomy): domain Eukaryota; kingdom Metazoa; phylum Chordata; class Amphibia; order Anura; family Bombinatoridae; genus Bombina; species Bombina bombina. Next base: position 10,637,175 of record NC_069510.1, on the reverse strand, counting down.
GCCCCGAGCGAATATAAAGGGGGGAATGAAATTTATAAGAGGGGGTATAGAACACTTGATGGTAACAAAATAGAGGGGTTCTTCCCATGCCACCAATGCAAGTCTTGCAAACATAGTACGAAACTGAAACAGATTAAATCAGATAAAGATGGGAGAATTATTAAAATAACGGACATTATAAAATGTACCGATATAAATATTATCTACCTGTTGCAATGTGACTGTAAATTAAGGTACTTTGGTCAAACTGGACGGAAATTGAAAGACCGCATACGTGAACATCTGTTGGCAATAGAACACGAGAGAGAAGACACTATTCTATATAGACATTTCAAAGAGGTACATAAAGGTAATACAGGAACACTGAAATTTTGGGGGATTAAAAAAAATAGTACAGGATGGCAGAAGAGGGAATATGGGTAAGAAATTACTTAGACATGAGGCAGAATTTATTTACAATTTTGATACCCTTCACCCCAAAGGATTGAATAGCGAAATGGACCTGAATGCCTTTATATAATCAAGAGGCACATCTTTCTCATTTAATTTGAATGAATAAATATACTTGAATTTCAGATGGATTATGGGCAACTGGTGATTATAATAACTTAGAATTTAAAGATATTAGGGGTCAGAAAATGAGCTTATATAGAAACTAGTCAGTGCTTCCTGGTTTCTCCCACAATTAATTTCACCAAGCTAATACCAATAGAAAATTTTTTTTTTTTTCAATCTAGACTTATTAAACCAAAAGATATTTGGTGAAATATAAATGATGAGACCACATACTTGCGAATCTAAAAGTTAAATACTAATGTTAAAGTCTTTTTAGGCAAACATTCATCATAGCCTAATGGTTAGGTGGTCGGTCTTCAGGCGTAAAGGGTTGTGAGTTCGAATCCTAGTAGGAACCACTTTTTAAGTTCCAAAAAAATTTTTTTCCAGTGTCTTGGTTTTTTATTTTTTACAATTTAATTTTAGTGGCTATATAGATATGAAGTTGTGGCTTTCTGTGATAATAAAATTAGGTAATAGATTTAGGGGGTTATTAATCGTCAACATGAGTAAAGTATTTAAAGATAATATGACAATTTGTATATAATATATATTTTTTTAATTGACCGGGTTATCTTCACAAAACTGTTAAACTTTAACAAACCTATAGTGGAAACGGACTATATATATATATTTCTGTAATAGGACTTGAAGCACAAGTAAGGTGAATAAAGCAAACTGAAGCACTAATTGGTTTATCTAAGCACATACAGGGTTAATGAAGGAACCCTTTAAAAAAGGGATCACAGCTGGAGGAAGGTATCTTGACAAAGGCTCCCTGGCGAGCTGAAACGCGTAGAGCATACCGGCATCCAGCTAACTTTGGTAAGGACACAGACCTGATTAGCTCCCAGGACCGCACAGCCAGAACCGAGTTAAACTGACCCAAGTACTGAGCGAAAGCGGTAGGAGCATTTTTCAAGAAAGTGTGCACACTTTGAAGTAGCATCTGTTTTCCTTATTCACGTGAAGATAATATCGAGTGGCTAAAGGATTATCACAGGTGAGAAGAGAAAAGAGGCCCGCCCCTAAACATCGGAGCTCCGGGTGAGTGCCTATCACTGACTGTGTTATCTGAAAGACCCTCAAAATTGGGGGTGAAGACACATAGCTACCGACTTGAACTGTATTTTAAGGAACAATGTGCTAAATTATACCTCTTCGTTATCGAAAGACTATCTATCGTTATTAGCACACAGTGCTTACCTGAATCTACTTACTAGCAAATATAGCCGTACACACAGGTTTACTTAACCCGGGATCTTAATAGCTCTTTTAGTCAATGAATGTATTGTTTAGCAGTGTAACATTTGTAGTACTATAGGTAACTGTAATTTTAAATTTCAAATTGTCTTACATCGATTGTTGCTTCTCTTTACCAAAAGTATTTTCAAAACAAGTATTTTCAACTGATATCGTGAACGTACAGTAATGTTTTAAATACTATTCTATTAGAAATTTATTAGAAATGTATTAGAAGTTTTACCATTTTAGTAATAAATTGAATTTATTTATTTATTTTTAATGAGTGGATTACCTTCTTACTACGCAAGTGTTTATCACATGTAAAGTCACATCTTTATATTTATATGGTCATAGACTAATTCTATTCCTACCCTTTATTTTTTAAGCACATTTAATTAATATAATTTTTTAATTATTCACCACCAGATAGCCCTTTGGCGCCTTCTCCAACCTTGTTTTTTTCTACTGTTTGAATTGATTGCATGTTTTGTGAGGAGTGCAATTAGGAGATAGGCCATTCTGGTTTAGCTTAGCAACAGCTTACACACCCTTTTGACTTTCTTAGCTCACTTCTCACTGGTGTAAGCGGTAGCAAGCAAATTTAATCCTATATATTGAGAATATAGTCAAATTATTTATAGGATCCCTCGTCTAAGGATGGATCTCTTCATGATGAGAGACACATTACTTATGGCCATAGACACTTCTATGGATAGTAATAACCAGACAACAGATACCTTTTTTTCACATTGTAAAATTGATATCAATACCACCTTAAACACTTTAGAAGATTTACTTACTAAGGAATTAAAAATTAAGACTGAACTTAAATTTATGGAAAAATACATTGAAGTGGGGATGGTACCAAGGGGACTACGCTTGAAAAAAGATTGTACTTTTGAATTAAAAACAGATTTAAAAATTGAATGGTTTGATGTACTAGAAAAGGCATCAGTAGACCTTATTAAAATTATTATTAAGGCTAGAAATATTGCGCTAAAAGAAATTAATGAAGAACTGATTCAAACCAAAACATTGTTTGATAAAAAGATGAAGGATACTAAATCTCAAGAAAAAGAGAGTGAAATTATTAAAAAACTAGGTGATCTTAATGTGGATCTATTAAATAGTAAATGGAAAAAGTTTAACAGAGATAGAGAAGACTATAAATGTGACGAGAACACTGAGGTAGAGCAAGGAGACATTGTACAAAATACTACTTTTAAGAAAAATAATAATACACTATTTAGTAAAAAGAAAGAAAATAGGCCACAGAATAGACAAGAAGAGGGACGTATTAAGGAACCGAAAGATAAGATCCAAAGGGAGCAAGTGGATATACGAAATATAAATTATACTGCTACCAATAGGAAGACCAATATATATGAAAGGGATGGCCAATATACTGAAGATAGCAATAGGAGAGAGAGAATAGAGAGAAAACCAAGGGATACGTGGAGAGGAAGGGACTGGTATGGGAATAATGGATATAGAGATTATAATAATTATTGGACCCCTAGCAGTAATAGTAATTGGAAATCCAATAGTGTTAATGACTCCTTTCCAGACTACAGGAATTTTAAACAAGATTATCGCCATAATGGAACGAGGGACAATTTTAGAGATGAGCATAGATATCCAAGGTTCGAAAACAGGTACCATAGACAGTCTGATGATAATCGGTACCACCAGAGAGGTTGGCATAAAAGGGACATAGATCAGTATGAATTTAGGAATAAAACCGAAAAGACACAACAGAATTGGAGAGTTCCAACATTTAATAGATTTAACACACTAAGTACGGCTGATCAGTCACCACAAAGAGCAATTACTTCGGCTAATTTTTTAGGAATAAGTCAGGAAAGAAATCACGACCCACCGAAAGGGAAGAGAAGAAGAGAGGGAGAAGAGGTGGAAGGAGTAGAAGAGTGAAGGACATAAACACTAATAAAGATACCACAAAAGATCATTCAGAGACTGAGAATAGCGGAAAGGACATCAATACTAATAAAAATACCTCGAAAGTTCATTTAGAAATTGAGAATAGCGGAATTTTTAATTTAAGTAACATACAGTTAACTACGACCCAGGAGTCCGTTCTGAAACGAGGGCTTTCTTTCGCTCCCACCTCCAAATTGAATAAATTTGAACACTATGTAAATATTAATCAATTCGTAAGAAAATTAACCCTAAAAAAGTATTTTCTAAAAAATCCTATCAAAGACACAAAGAAATCTGAGAATGAAAACGAATATGTCCACACTAATTTTAGACCCAAGTCCCAGTTTTTCCCAACGCAAGAAAAAGGAAATTATATAGAATCCTTTGAGAAATTAGTAAAGCAGGATTTGGAGGGGATTGACATTAAACAAACTAAAAATTTGAAGTGGAATTTAAGTATGAAAGAAAAAACAATATTAAGAGATTTACAATCAAGGACAGATATAGTGATTAAACAGGCCGACAAAGGGGGCGGGGTGGTTATCATGAGCAGTATGTATTATAAAAATGAAGCTTACAGATTACTGAATGATACGACAACATATAAAAAATTGCTTAATGACCCAGGAGATATATTTCAAGATAGACTAAAAACACTACTTGATGATGCAAGATTAACTAATTTAGTGACAGAATCCGAATATGATTTCCTACTGATTAAGAACTTCAGAACCCCAATATTTTACTTCTTGCCAAAGATCCACAAGGATTTGAATAAACCACCAGGTCGCCCCATTATATCGGGCATTGATTCAATAACGTCAAATTTGTCCCAATATATTGACTATTTCTTGCAAAACTATGTGAAAGCACTCCCCTCTTATTTGTCAGACTCTGCCCATTTTTTAAGAGTAATAAGAGAGATAAAATGGGAACCTAATTTTGTGCTGGTCACCTGTGATGTTAGCTCTCTTTATACTAACATAGAGCATAATTTAGGAATACAAGCAGTAGAGAATTTTTTGAGACATGACAGTGAAATGACCAGCACACAAAGAGACTTTTTATTGCAATGTATTAAATTTATTTTGAATAATAATTATTTCAAATTCGAGAGCAGCTATTTTTTACAAGTCAAGGGTACGGCTATGGGCACAAGGTTCGCACCCAGTTATGCAAACTTATTCATGGGGGTCTTTGAAAAAGAGTTGATTGAAGGATCCCCATGGGGTGCGAACCTTGTGCTCTATAGACGGTACATTGACGATTTATTCTTTGTTTGGAAAGGGGATACAGAACTACTGGATATTTTTATAGATGACCTCAATTCCAATAACTTTGGTTTAAAATTCACGCATGAGTTTAGTAAAGAAAGAATTAATTATCTGGACATAGAAATTGAGATAAGTAATAACGAAATTAAAACAAAGACCTTTTTCAAAAAGGTCGATTCTAACAATTACATTGACTCTGAGAGTTGCCATCTGAGCCAGTGGAAAAAGAACATACCAAAGGGTCAACTGATGCGTGTAAGGAGGAACTGTTCGGATTTAGAGGATTTTGAGAAACAATCAGAAGTATTAATAAAGAGATTTGAACAAAAGGGCTATGATACCCATAAGATTCGAGAAACAGTGAACGAAGTGAAAAAGATGGATAGAGAGGAACTATTAAGGAAAAAAGAAAAACCTCTTGAGGGGGAGTCAAAGGAAACATTAGACATACCGTTAATTACCACCTATTCTGCCCATCACAAACAATTCCAAAAGGTAGTTAGGAAACACTGGCATCTTTTACTGAAAGACCCTTTAATAGGCCCAAATTTAGGAAGAAACCCCAAATTTATTTACAGAAAGGCCAGGAATTTAAAAACAATACTAGCCCCGAGCGAATATAAAGGGGGGAATGAAATTTATAAGAGGGGGTATAGAACACTTGATGGTAACAAAATAGAGGGGTTCTTCCCATGCCACCAATGCAAGTCTTGCAAACATAGTACGAAACTGAAACAGATTAAATCAGATAAAGATGGGAGAATTATTAAAATAACGGACATTATAAAATGTACCGATATAAATATTATCTACCTGTTGCAATGTGACTGTAAATTAAGGTACTTTGGTCAAACTGGACGGAAATTGAAAGACCGCATACGTGAACATCTGTTGGCAATAGAACACGAGAGAGAAGACACTATTCTATATAGACATTTCAAAGAGGTACATAAAGGTAATACAGGAACACTGAAATTTTGGGGGATTAAAAAAAATAGTACAGGATGGCAGAAGAGGGAATATGGGTAAGAAATTACTTAGACATGAGGCAGAATTTATTTACAATTTTGATACCCTTCACCCCAAAGGATTGAATAGCGAAATGGACCTGAATGCCTTTATATAATCAAGAGGCACATCTTTCTCATTTAATTTGAATGAATAAATATACTTGAATTTCAGATGGATTATGGGCAACTGGTGATTATAATAACTTAGAATTTAAAGATATTAGGGGTCAGAAAATGAGCTTATATAGAAACTAGTCAGTGCTTCCTGGTTTCTCCCACAATTAATTTCACCAAGCTAATACCAATAGAAAATTTTTTTTTTTTTCAATCTAGACTTATTAAACCAAAAGATATTTGGTGAAATATAAATGATGAGACCACATACTTGCGAATCTAAAAGTTAAATACTAATGTTAAAGTCTTTTTAGGCAAACATTCATCATAGCCTAATGGTTAGGTGGTCGGTCTTCAGGCGTAAAGGGTTGTGAGTTCGAATCCTAGTAGGAACCACTTTTTAAGTTCCAAAAAAATTTTTTTCCAGTGTCTTGGTTTTTTATTTTTTACAATTTAATTTTAGTGGCTATATAGATATGAAGTTGTGGCTTTCTGTGATAATAAAATTAGGTAATAGATTTAGGGGGTTATTAATCGTCAACATGAGTAAAGTATTTAAAGATAATATGACAATTTGTATATAATATATATTTTTTTAATTGACCGGGTTATCTTCACAAAACTGTTAAACTTTAACAAACCTATAGTGGAAACGGACTATATATATATATTTCTGTAATAGGACTTGAAGCACAAGTAAGGTGAATAAAGCAAACTGAAGCACTAATTGGTTTATCTAAGCACATACAGGGTTAATGAAGGAACCCTTTAAAAAAGGGATCACAGCTGGAGGAAGGTATCTTGACAAAGGCTCCCTGGCGAGCTGAAACGCGTAGAGCATACCGGCATCCAGCTAACTTTGGTAAGGACACAGACCTGATTAGCTCCCAGGACCGCACAGCCAGAACCGAGTTAAACTGACCCAAGTACTGAGCGAAAGCGGTAGGAGCATTTTTCAAGAAAGTGTGCACACTTTGAAGTAGCATCTGTTTTCCTTATTCACGTGAAGATAATATCGAGTGGCTAAAGGATTATCACAGGTGAGAAGAGAAAAGAGGCCCGCCCCTAAACATCGGAGCTCCGGGTGAGTGCCTATCACTGACTGTGTTATCTGAAAGACCCTCAAAATTGGGGGTGAAGACACATAGCTACCGACTTGAACTGTATTTTAAGGAACAATGTGCTAAATTATACCTCTTCGTTATCGAAAGACTATCTATCGTTATTAGCATACAGTGCTTACCTGAATCTACTTACTAGCAAATATAGCCGTACACACAGGTTTACTTAACCCGGGATCTTAATAGCTCTTTTAGTCAATGAATGTATTGTTTAGCAGTGTAACATTTGTAGTACTATAGGTAACTGTAATTTTAAATTTCAAATTGTCTTACATCGATTGTTGCTTCTCTTTACCAAAAGTATTTTCAAAACAAGTATTTTCAACTGATATCGTGAACGTACAGTAATGTTTTAAATACTATTCTATTAGAAATTTATTAGAAATGTATTAGAAGTTTTACCATTTTAGTAATAAATTGAATTTATTTATTTTTAATGAGTGGATTACCTTCTTACTACGCAAGTGTTTATCACATGTAAAGTCACATCTTTATATTTATATGGTCATAGACTAATTCTATTCCTACCCTTTATTTTTTAAGCACATTTAATTAATATAATTTTTTAATTATTCACCACCAGATAGCCCTTTGGCGCCTTCTCCAACCTTGTTTTTTTCTACATGATTATCGTGCCTGGTGTGAGTGATGTAGTCCCCATAGACATGTCTGCAGTCACATGATTATTGTGCCTGGTGTGAGTGATGTGTTCCCCATATACATGTCTGCAGTCACATGATTACTGTGCCTGTTGTGAGTGATGTAGTCACCATAAACATGTCTGCAGTCACATGATAACTGTGCCTGGTATGAGTGATGTAGTCCCCATAGACATGTCTGCAGTCACATGATTAATGTGCCTGGTGTAAATGATGTCGTCCCCATAGACATGTCTACAGTCACATGATTACTGTGCCTGGGGTGAGTGATGTAGTCCCCATAGACATGTCTGCAGTCACATGATAACTGTGCCTGTTATAATTGATGTAGTCCCCATAGACATGTCTGCAGTCACATGATTAATGTGCCTGGTGTAAATGATGTAGTCCCCATAGACATGTCTGCAGTCATATGATTATTGTGCCTGGTGTGAGTGATGTGTTCCCCATATACATGTCTGCAGTCACATGATTATTGTTCCTGGTGCGAGTGATGTAGTCCCCATAGACATGTCTGCAGTCACATGATAACTGCGCCTGTTATAATTGATGTAGTCCCCATAGACATGTCTGCAGTCACATGATTATTGTGCCTGGTGTGAGTGATGTAGTCCCCATAGACATGTCTGCAGTCATATGATTATTGTGCCTGGTGTGAGTGATGTGTTCCCCATATACATGTCTGCAGTCACATGATTACTGTGCCAGGTGTTAGTGATGTAGTCCTCATAGACATGTCTGCAGTCACATGATTACTGTGCCCGGTGGAAGTGATGTAGTCCCCATAGACATGTCTGCAGTCACATGATTATTGTGCCCGGTGTGAGGGATGTAGTCCCCATAGACATGTCTGCAGTCACATGATTATTGTGCCTGGTGTGAGGGATGTAGTCCTCATAGACATGTCTGCAGTCACATGATTATTGTGCCTGGTGTGAGTGATGTATTCCCCATAGACATGTCTGCAGTCACATGATTATCGTGCCTGGTGTGAGTGATGTAGTCCCGATAGACATTTCTGCAGTCACATGATTATTGTGCCTGGTGTGAGTGATGTGTTCCCCATATACATGTCTGCAGTCACATGATTATTGTACCCGATGTGAGTGATGTAGTCCCCATAGACATGTCTGCAGTCACATGATTATTGTACCCGATGTGAGTGATGTAGTCCCCATAGACATGTCTGCAGTCACATGATTATTGTACCCGATGTGAGTGATGTAGTCCCCATAGACATGTCTGCAGTCACATGATTATTGTACCCGATGTGAGTGATGTAGTCCCCATAGACATGTCTGCAGTCACATGATTACTGTGTCTGGTGTGAGTGATGTATTCCCCATAGACATGTCTGCAGTCACATGATTATTGTACCCGATGTGAGTGATGTAGTCCCCATAGACATGTCTGCAGTCACATGATTACTGTGTCTGGTGTGAGTGATGTAGTCCCCATAGACATGTCTGCAGTCACATGATTATTGTGCCTGGTGTGAGTGATGTGTTCCCCATAGACATGTCTGCAGTCACATGATTATTGTACCCGATGTGAGTGATGTAGTCCCCATAGACATGTCTGCAGTCACATGATTATTGTACCCGATGTGAGTGATGTAGTCCCCATAGACATGTCTGCAGTCACATGATTACTGTGTCTGGTGTGAGTGATGTATTCCCCATAGACATGTCTGCAGTCACATGATTACCGTGCCTAGTGTGAGTGATGTATTTCCAATAGACGTGTCTGCAGTCACATGATTACTGTGCCTAGTGTGAGTGATGTATTCCCCATAGACGTGTCTCCAGTCACATGATTACTGTACCTAGTGTGAGTGATGTAGTCCCCATAGACGTGTCTGCAGTCACATGATTATTGTACCCGATGTGAGTGATGTAGTCCCCATAGACATGTCTGCAGTCACATGATTACTGTGTCTGGTGTGAGTGATGTATTCCCCATAGACATGTCTGCAGTCACATGATTACTGTGTCTAGTATGAGTGATGTATTCCCCATAGACTTGTCTGCAGTCACATGATTACTGTGCCTGGTGTGGGTGATGTATTCCACATAGCCATGTATGCAGTCACATGATTACTGTGCCTGTTGTGAGTGATGTAGTCACCATAAACATGTCTGCAGTCGCATGATAACTGTGCCTGTTATGAGTGATGTAGTCCCCATAGACATGTCTACAGTCACATGATTACTGTGCCTGGGGTGAGTGATGTAGTCCCCGTAGACATGTCTGCAGTCACATGATAACTGTGCCTGTTATAATTGATGTAGTCCCCATAGACATGTCTGCAGTCTCATGATTACTGTGCCTGGTGTGAGTGATGTATTCCCCATAGACGTGTCTGCAGTCACATGATTACTGTGTCTAGTGTGAGTGATGTAGTCCCCATAGACGTGTCTGCAGTCACATGATTATTGTACCCAATGTGAGTGATATAGTCCCCATAGACATGTCTGCAGTCACATGATTACTGTGTCTGGTGTGAGTGATGTATTCCCCATAGACATGTCTGTAGTCACATGATTACTGTGTCTAGTATGAGTGATGTATTCCCCATAGACTTGTCTGTAGTCACATGATTACTGTGCCTAGTGTGAGTGATGTATTTCCAATAGACGTGTCTGCAGTCACATGATTACTGTGCCTAGTGTGAGTGATGTATTCCCCATAGACGTGTCTCCAGTCACATGATTACTGTACCTAGTGTGAGTGATGTAGTCCCCATAGACGTGTCTGCAGTCATATGATTACTGTGCCTGGTGTGAGTGATGTAGTCCCCATAGACATGTCTGCAGTTGCATGATTATTGTACCCGGTGTGAGTGATGTAGTCCCCATAGACATGTCTGCAGTCACATGATTATTGTGCCTGTTGTGAGTGAGATATTCCCCATATACATGTCTGCAGTTTAATGATTACTGTGCCTGGTGTGAGTGATGTAGTCCCCATAGACGTGTCTGCAGTCACATGATTACTGTGCCTAGTGTGAGTGATGTATTCCCCATAGACGTGTCTCCAGTCACATGATTACTGTACCTAGTGTGAGTGATGTAGTCCCCATAGACGTGTCTGCAGTCACATGATTACTGTGCCTGGTGTGAGTGATGTAATCCCCATAGACATGTCTGCAGTCACATGATTACTGTGCCTGGTGTGGGTGATGTATTCCCCATAGCCATGTATGTAGTCACATGATTACTGTGCCTGTTGTGAGTGATGTAGTCACCATAAACATGTCTGCAGTCACATGATAACTGTGCCTGGTATGAGTGATGTAGTCCCCATAGACATGTCTGCAGTCACATGATAACTGTGCCTGTTATAATTGATGTAGTCCCCATAGACATGTCTGCAGTCACATGATTACTGTACCTAGTGTGAGTGATGTAGTCCCCATAGACGTGTCTGCAGTCACATGATTATTGTACCCGATGTGAGTGATGTAGTCCCCATAGACATGTCTGCAGTCACATGATTACTGTGTCTGGTGTGAGTGATGTATTCCCCATAGACATGTCTGCAGTCACATGATTACTGTGAGTGATGTAGTCCCCATAGACGTGTCTGCAGTCACATGATTACTGTGCCAGGTGTTAGTGATGTAGTCCTCATAGACATGTCTGCAGTCACATGATTACTGTGCCCGGTGTGAGTGATGTATTCCCCATAGACATGTCTGCAGTCACATGATTATTGTGCCCGGTGTGAGGGTTGTAGACCCCATAGACATGTCTGCAGTCACATGATTATTGTGCCTGGTGTGAGGGATGTAGTCCTCTTAGACATGTCTGCAGTCACATGATTATTGTGCCTGGTGTGAGTGATGTATTCCCCATAGACATGTCTGCAGTCACATGATTATTGTGCCTAGTGTGAGTGATGTAGTCCCCATAGACATGTCTGCAGTCACATGATTATTGTGCCTGGTGTGAGTAATGTATTCCCCATATACATGTCTGCAGTCACATGATTATTGTGCCTGGTGTGAGTGATGTATTCCCCATAGACATGTCTGCAGTCACATGATTACTGTGCCTGGTGTGAGTGATGTAGTCCCCATAGACATGTCTGCAGTCACATGATTAATGTGCCTGGTGTAAATTATGTATAGACATGTCTACAGTCACATGATTACTGTGCCTGGGGTGAGTGATGTAGTCCCCATAGATGTGTCTGCAGTCAAATGATTACTGTGCCTGCTCTTAGTGATGTAGTCCTCATAGACATGTCTGCAGTCGCATGATTCCTGTGCTTGGTGTAAGTGATATATTCCCCCATAGACGTGTCTGCACTCTGCAGTCACATGATTACTGTGCCTGGTATGAGTGATGTAGTCCCCATAGACTTGTCTGCAGTCACATGATTATTGTACCCGGTGTGAGTGATCTAGTCCCCATAGACATGTCTGCAGTCACATGATTATTGTGCCTGTTATAAGTGATGTATTCCCCATAGACATGTCTGCAGTCTCATGATTACTGTGCCTGGTGTGAGTGATGTATTCCCGATAGACGTGTCTGCAGTCACATGATTACTGTGCTTAGTGTGACTGATGTATTCCCCATAGACGTGTCTGCAGTCACATGATTACTGTGCCCAGTGTGAGTGATGTAGTCCCCATAGACATGTCTGCAGTCGCATGATTATTGTACCCGGTGTGAGTGATGTAGTCCCCATAGACATGTCTGCAGTCACATGATTATTGTGCCTGTTGTGAGTGATATATTCCCCATATACATGTCTGCAGTCTCATGATTACTGTGCCTGGTGTGAGTGATGTATTCCCCATAGACGTGTCTGCAGTCACATGATTACTGTACCTAGTTTGAGTGATGTAGTCCCCATAGACATGTCTGCAGTCACATGATTATTGTATCTGATGTAAGTGATGTAGTTCCCATAGACATGTCTGCAGTCACATGATTACTGTGTCTAGTATGAGTGATGTATTCCCCATAGACGTGTCTGCAGTCACATGACTACTGTGCCTAGTGTGAGTTATGTATTTCCAATTGACGTGTCTGCAGTTACATGATTACTGTGCCTAGTGTGAGTGATGTATTCCCCATAGATGTGTCTCCAGTCACATGATTACTGTACCTAGTGTGAGTGATGTAGTCCCAATAGACGTGTCTGCAGTCATATGATTACTGTGCCTGGTGTGAGTGATGTAGTCCCCATAGACATGTCTGCAGTCGCATGATTATTGTACCCGGTGTGAGTGATGTAGTCCCCATAGACATGTCTGCAGTCACATGATTATTGTGCCTGTCGTGAGTGATATATTCCCCATATACATGTCTGCAGTCTCATGATTACTGTGCCTGGTGTGAGTGATGTATTCCCCATAGACGTGTCTGCAGTCACATGATTACTGTACCTAGTGTGAGTGATGTAGTCCCCATAGACATGTCTGCAGTCATATGATTAATGTACCTAGTGTGAGTGATGTATTCCCCATAGACATGTCTGCAGTCACATGATTACTGTGCCTAGTGTGAGTGATGTAGTCGCCATAGACATGTCTGCAGTCACATGATTACTGTGCCTGGTGTGAGTGATGTATTCCCCATAGATGTGTCTTCAGTCACATGATTACTGTGCCTGGTGTGAGTGATTTAGTCCCCATAGACGTGTCTGCAGTAACATGATTACTCTGCCTGGTGTAAATTATATATTTCCCATAGACGTGTCTCCAGTCACATGATTACTGTGCCTGGTGTGAGTGATGTATTCCCCATAGACATGTCTGCAGTCACATGATTACTGTGCCTGGTGTGAGTGATGTAGTCCCCATAGACATGTCTGCAGTCACATGATTAATGTGCCTGGTGTAAATTATGTATAGACATGTCTACAGTCACATGATTACTGTGCCTGGGGTGAGTGATGTAGTTCCCATAGATGTGTCTGCAGTCAAATGATTACTGTGCCTGCTGTTGGTGATGTAGTCCTCATAGACATGTCTGCAGTCATATGATTCCTGTGCTTGGTGTAAGTGATATATTCCCCCATAGACGTGTCTGCACCCTGCAGTCACATGATTACTGTGCCTGGTGTGAGTGATGTAGTCCCCATAGACATGTCTGCAGTCACATGATTAATGTGCCTGGTGTAAATTATGTATAGACATGTCTACAGTCACATGATTACTGTGCAGGGGGTGAGTGATGTAGTCCCCATAGATGTGTCTGCAGTCAAATGATTACTGTGCCTGCTGTTAGTGATGTAGTCCTCATAGACATGTCTGCAGTCGCATGATTCCTGTGCTTGGTGTAAGTGATATATTCCCCCATAGACGTGTCTGCACTCTGCAGTCACATGATTACTGTGCCTGGTATGAGTGATGTAGTCCCCATAGACTTGTCAGCAGTCACATGATTATTGTACCCGGTGTGAGTGATCTAGTCCCCATAGACATGTCTGCAGTCACATGATTATTGTGCCTGTTATAAGTGATGTATTCCCCATAGACATGTCTGCAGTCTCATGATTACTGTGCCTGGTGTGAGTGATGTATTCCCCATAGACGTGTCTGCAGTCACATGATTACTGTGCTTAGTGTGACTGATGTATTCCCCATAGACGTGTCTGCAGTCACATGATTACTGTGCCCAGTGTGAGTGATGTAGTCCCCATAGACATGTCTGCAGTCGCATGATTATTGTACCCGGTGTGAGTGATGTAGTCCCCATAGACATGTCTGCAGTCACATGATTATTGTGCCTGTTGTGAGTGATATATTCCCCATATACATGTCTGCAGTCTCATGATTACTGTGCCTAGTGTAAGTGATGTATTCCCCATAGACGTGTCTGCAGTCACATGATTACTGTACCTAGTGTGAGTGATGTAGTCCCCATAGACATGTCTGCAGTCACATGATTATTGTACCCGATGTGAGTGATGTAGTTACCATAGACATGTCTGCAGTCACATGATTACTTTGTCTGGTGTGAGTGATGTATTCACCATAGACATGTCTGCAGTCACATGATTACTGTGTCTAGTATGAGTGATGTATTCCCCATAGACGTGTCTGCAGTCACATGACTACTGTGCCTAGTGTGAGTGATGTATTTCCAATAGACGTGTCTGCAGTCAGATGATTACTGTGCCTAGTGTGAGTGATGTATTCCCCATAGATGTGTCTCCAGTCACATGATTACTGTACCTAGTGTGAGTGATGTAGTCCCCATAGACGTGTCTGCAGTCATATGATTACTGTGCCTGGTGTGAGTGATGTAGTCCCCATAGACATGTCTGCAGTCGCATGATTATTGTACCCGGTGTGAGTGATGTAGTCCCCATAGACATGTCTGCAGTCACATGATTATTGTGCCTGTCGTGAGTGATATATTCCCCATATACATGTCTGCAGTCTCATGATTACTGTGCCTGGTGTGAGTGATGTATTCCCCATAGACGTGTCTGCAGTCATATGATTACTGTACCTAGTGTGAGTGATGTAGTCCCCATAGACATGTCTGCAGTCATATGATTAATGTACCTAGTGTGAGTGATGTATTCCCCATAGACATGTCTGCAGTCACATGATTACTGTGCCTAGTGTGAGTGATGTATTCCCCATAGACATGTCTGCAGTCGCATGATTACTGTGCCTGGTGTGAGTGATTTAGTCCCCATAGACGTGTCTGCAGTAACATGATTACTCTGCCTGGTGTAAATTATATATTTCCCATAGACGTGTCTCCAGTCACATGATTACTGTGCCTGGTGTGAGTGATTTAGTCCCCATAGACGTGTCTGCAGTAACATGATTACTCTGCCTGGTGTAAATTATATATTTCCCATAGACGTGTCTCCAGTCACATGATTACTGTGCCTGGTGTGAGTGATGTATTCCCCATAGACATGTCTCCAGTCACATGATTACTGTGCCTAGTGTGAGTGATGTAGTCCCCATAGACATATCTCCAGTCACATGATTACTGTGCCTGGTGTGAGTGATGTAGTCCCCGTAGACATGTCTGCATTCATGTGATTACTGTGCCTGGTGTGAGTGATGTAGTCCCCATAGACATGTCTGCAGTCGCATGATTATTGTACCCGGTGTGAGTGATGTAGTCCCCATAGACATGTCTGCAGTCACATGATTACTGTGCCTGTCGTGAGTGATATATTCCCCATATACATGTCTGCAGTCTCATGATTACTGTGCCTGGTGTGAGTGATGTATTCCCCATAGACGTGTCTGCAGTCACATGATTACTGTACCTAGTGTGAGTGATGTAGTCCCCATAGACATGTCTGCAGTCATATGATTAATGTACCTAGTGTGAGTGATGTATTCCCCATAGACATGTCTGCAGTCACATGATTACTGTGCCTAGTGTGAGTGATGTATTCCCCATAGACATGTCTGCAGTCGCATGATTACTGTGCCTGGTGTGAGTGATGTATTCCCCATAGACGTGTCTCCAGTCACATGATTACTGTGCCTAGTGTGAGTGATGTAGTCGCCATAGACATGTCTGCAGTCACATGATTACTGTGCCTGGTGTGAGTTATGTAGTCCCTATAGACGTGTCTTCAGTCACATGATTACTGTGCCTGGTGTGAGTGATTTAGTCCCCATAGACGTGTCTGCAGTAACATGATTACTCTGCCTGGTGTAAATTATATATTTCCCCATAGACGTGTCTCCAGTCACATGATTACTGTGCCTGGTGTGAGTGATGTATTCCCCATAGACATGTCTCCAGTCACATGATTACTGTGCCTAGTGTGAGTGATGTAGTCCCCATAGACGTATCTCCAGTCACATGATTACTGTGCCTGGTGTGAGTGATGTAGTCCCCGTAGACATGTCTGCATTCACATGACTACTGTGCCTGGGATGAGTGATATAGTCCCCATATTCTTGTCTGCAGTCACATGATTATTGTGCCTGGTGTGAGTGATGTATTCCCTATAGCTATGTCTGCAGTCACATGATTACTGTGCCTGGTGTGAGTGATGTATTCCCTATAGCCATGTCTGCAGTCACATGATTATTGTGCCTGTTGTGAGTGATATATTCCCCATATACATGTCTGCAGTCTCATGATTACTGTGCCTAGTGTGAGTGATGTAGTCCCCATAGACATGTCTGCAGTCACATGATTATTGTACCCGATGTGAGTGATGTAGTTCCCATAGACATATCTGCAGTCACATGATTACTGTGTCTGGTGTGAGTGATGTATTCCCCATAGACATGTCTGCAGTCACATGATTACTGTGTCTAGTATGAGTGATGTATATCCCATAGACGTGTCTGCAGTCACATGACTACTGTGCCTAGTGTGAGTGATGTATTTCCAATAGACGTGTCTGCAGTCACATGATTACTGTGCCTAGTGTGAGTGATGTAGTCCCCATAGATGTGTCTCCAGTCACATGATTAATGTACCTAGTGTGAGTGATGTAGTCCCCATAGACGTGTCTGCAGTCATATAATTACTGTGCCTGGTGTGAGTGATGTAGTCCCCATATACATATCTGCAGTCGCATGATTATTGTACCCGGTGTGAGTGATGTAGTCCCCATAGACATGTCTGCAGTCACATGATTATTGTGCCTGTCGTGAGTGATATATTCCCCATATACATGTCTGCAGTCTCATGATTACTGTGCCTGGTGTGAGTGATGTATTCCCCATAGACGTGTCTGCAGTCACATGATTACTGTACCTAGCGTGAGTGATGTAGTCCCCATAGACATGTCTGCAGTCATATGATTAATGTACCTAGTGTGAGTGATGTATTCCCCATAGACATGTCTGCAGTCACATGATTACTGTGCCTAGTGTGAGTGATGTATTCCCCATAGACATGTCTGCAGTCACATGATTACTGTGCCTAGTGTGAGTGATGTATTCCCCATAGACATGTCTGCAGTCGCATGATTACTGTGCCTGGTGTGAGTGATTTAGTCCCCATGGACGTGTCTGCAGTAACATGATTACTCTGCCTGGTGTAAATTATATATTTCCCATAGACGTGTCTGCAGTCACATGATTACTGTGCCTGGTGTGAGTGATGTATTCCCCATAGACATGTCTGCAGTCACATGATTACTGTGCCTGGTGTGAGTTATGTAGTCCCCATAGACGTGTCTTCAGTCACATGATTACTGTGCCTGGTGTGAGTGATTTAGTCCCCATAGACGTGTCTGCAGTAACATGATTACTCTGCCTGGTGTAAATTATATTTCTTTCATGTAATTAACAAGAGTCCATGAGCTAGTGACGTATGGGATATACATTCCTACCAGGAGGGGCAAAGTTTCCCAAACCTTAAAATGCCTATAAATACACCCCTCACCACACCCACAAATCAGTTTTACAAACTTTGCCTCCAAGGGAGGTGGTGAAGTAAGTTTGTGCTAGATTCTACGTTGATATGCGCTCCGCAGCAAGTTGGAGCCCGGTTTTCCTCTCAGCGTGCAGTGAATGTCAGAGGGATGTGAAGAGAGTATTGCCTATTGAATGCAGTGATCTCCTTCTACGGGGTCTATTTCATAAGGTTCTCTGTTATCGGTCGTAGAGATTCATCTCTTACCTCCCTTTTCAGATCGACGATATACTCTTATATTTACCATTACCTCTACTGATTCTCGTTTCAGTACTGGTTTGGCTTTCTACAAACATGTAGATGAGTGTCCTGGGGTAAGTAAGTCTTATTTTCTGTGACACTCTAAGCTATGGTTGGGCACTTTATTTATAAAGTTCTAAATATATGTATTCAAACATTTATTTGCCTTGACTCAGAATGTTCAACTTTCCTTATTTTCAGACAGTCAGTTTCATATTTGGGATTATGCATTGAATTATCATATTTTTCTTACCTCAAAAATTTGACTTTTTTCCCTGTGGGCTGTTAGGCTCGCGGGGGCTGAAAATGCTTCATTTTATTGCGTCATTCTTGGCGCGGACTTTTTTGGCGCAAAAATTCTTTTCCGTTTCCGGCGTCATACGTGTCGCCGGAAGTTGCGTCATTTTTTGACGTTATTTTGCGCCAAAAATGTCGGCGTTCCGGATGTGGCGTCATTTTTGGCGCCAAAAGCATTTAGGCGCCAAATAATGTGGGCGTCTTATTTGGCGCTAAAAAATATGGGCGTCGCTTTTGTCTCCACATTATTTCAGTCTCATTTTTCATTTGCTTCTGGTTGCTAGAAGCTTGATATTTGGCATTCTTTCCCATTCCTGAAACTGTCTTATAAGGAATTTGATCTATTTTGCTTTATATGTTGTTTTTTCTCTTACATATTGCAAGATGTCTCACGTTGCATCTGAGCCAGAAGATACTACAGGAAAATCACTGCCTGCTGGATCTATCAAAGCTAAGTGTATCTGCTGTAAACTTTTGGTAGCTATTCCTCCAGCTGTTGTTTGTAATAATTGTCATGACAAACTTGTTAAAGCAGATAAATATTTCCTTTAGTAATGTACCATTGCCTGTTGCAGTTCCCTCAACATCTAAGGTGCAGAATGTTCCTGATAACATAAGAGATTTTGTTTCTGAATCCATAAAGAAGGCTTTGTCTGTTATTTCTCCTTCTAGTAAACGTAAAAAGTCTTTTAAATCTTCTCTCTCTACAGATGAATTTTTAAATGAACACCATCATTCTGATTCTTTGGACTCTTCTGGTTCAGAAGATTCTATCTCAGAGATTGATGCTGATAAATCTTCATATTTATTTAAGATGGAATTTATTCGCTCTTTACTTAAAGAAGTACTAATTGCTTTAGAAATAGAGGATTCTAGTCCTCTTGATACTAATTCTATACGTTTGGATAAGGTTTTTAAAGCTCCTGCGGTTATTCCAGAAGTTTTTCCTGTTCCTAATGCTATTTCTGCAGTAATTTCCAAAGAATGGGATAAATTGGGTAACTCATTTACTCCTTCTAAACGTTTTAAGCAATTATATCCTGTTCCGCCTGACAGGTTAGAATTTTGGGACAAAATCCCTAAAGTTGATGGGGCTATTTCTACCCTTGCTAAACGTACTACCATTCCTACGTCAGATGGTACCTCGTTTAAGGATCCTTTAGATAGAAAAATTGAATCTTTTCTAAGGAAAGCTTATCTGTGTTCAGGTAATCTTCTTAGACCTGCTATATCATTGGCTGATGTTGCTGCAGCTTCAACTTTTTGGTTGGAAACTTTAGCGCAACAAGTAACAGATTATGATTCTCATAATATTATTATTCTTCTTCAGCATGCTAATAATTTTATCTGTGATGCCATTTTTGATATTATCAGAGTTGATGTCAGGTTTATGTCTCTGGCTATCTTAGCCAGAAGAGCTTTATGGCTTAAGACTTGGAATGCTGATATGGCTTCTAAATCAACTCTACTTTCCATTTCTTTCCAGGGAAACAAATTATTTGGTTCTCAGTTGGATTCTATTATTTCAACTGTTACTGGTGGGAAAGGAACTTTTTTACCACAGGATAAAAAATCTAAAGGTAAAAACAGGGCTAACAATCGTTTTCGTTCCTTTCGTTTCAACAAAGAACAAAAGCCTGATCCTTCGTCCTCAGGAGCAGTTTCAGTTTGGAAACCATCTCCAGTCTGGAATAAATCCAAGCCTGCTAGAAAGGCAAAGCCTGCTTCTAAGTTCACATGAAGGTACGGCCCTCATTCCAGTTCAGCTGGTAGGGGGCAGGTTACGTTTTTTCAAAGAAATTTGGATCAATTCTGTTCACAATCTTTGGATTCAGAACATTGTTTCAGAAGGGTACAGAATTGGTTTCAAGATGAGACCTCCTGCAAAGAGATTTTTTCTTTCCTGTGTCCCAGTATATCCAGTGAAAGCTCAAGCATTTCTGAATTGTGTTTCAGATCTAGAGTTGGCTGGAGTAATTATGCCAGTTCCAGTTCCGGAACAGGGGATGGGGTTTTATTCAAATCTCTTCATTGTACCAAAGAAGGAGAATTCCTTCAGACCAGTTCTGGATCTAAAATTATTGAATCGTTATGTAAGGATACCAACGTTCAAGATGGTAACTGTAAGGACTATATTGCCTTTTGTTCAGCAAGGGAATTATATGTCCACAATAGATTTACAGGATGCATATCTGCATATTCCGATTCATCCAGATCATTATCAGTTCCTGAGATTCTCTTTTCTAGACAAGCATTACCAATTTGTGGCTCTACCGTTTGGCCTTGCTACAGCTCCAAGAATTTTCACAAAGATTCTCGGTGCCCTTCTGTCTGTAATCAGAGAACAGGGTATTGTGGTATTTCCTTATTTGGACGATATCTTGGTACTTGCTCAGTCTTTACATTTAGCAGAGTCTCATACGAATCGACTTGTGTTGTTTCTTCAAGATCATGGTTGGAGGATCAATTTACCAAAAAGTTCTTTGATTCCTCAAACAAGGGTAACCTTTCTGGGTTTCCAGATAGATTCAGTGTCCATGACTCTGTCTTTAACAGACAAGAGACGTCTAAAATTGATTACAGCTTGTCGAAACCTTCAGTCTCAATCATTCCCTTCGGTAGCCTTATGCATGGAAATTCTAGGTCTTATGACTGCTGCATCGGACGCGATCCCCTTTGCTCGTTTTCACATGCGACCTCTTCAGCTCTGTATGCTGAACCAATGGTGCAGGGATTACACGTAGATATATCAATTAATATCTTTAAAACCGATTGTTCGACACTCTCTAACGTGGTGGACAGATCACCATCGTTTAATTCAGGGGGCTTCTTTTGTTCTTCCGACCTGGACTGTAATTTCAACAGATGCAAGTCTCACAGGTTGGGGAGCTGTGTGGGGATCTCTGACGGCACAAGGAGTTTGGGAATCTCAGGAGGTGAGATTACCGATCAATATTTTGGAACTCCGTGCAATTTTCAGAGCTCTTCAGTTTTGGCCTCTTCTGAAGAGAGAATCGTTCATTTGTTTTCAGACAGACAATGTCACAACTGTGGCATACATCAATCATCAAGGAGGGACTCACAGTCCTCTGGCTATGAAAGAAGTATCTCGAATTTTGGTTTGGGCGGAATCCAGCTCCTGTCTAATCTCTGCGGTTCATATCCCAGGTGTAGACAATTGGGAAGCGGATTATCTCAGTCGCCAAACGTTGCATCCGGGCGAATGGTCTCTTCACCCAGAGGTATTTCTTCAGATTGTTCAAATGTGGGGGCTCCCAGAGATAGATCTGATGGCCTCTCATCTAAACAAGAAACTTCCCAGGTATCTGTCCAGATCCCGGGATCCTCAGGCGGAGGCAGTGGATGCATTATCACTTCCTTGGAAGTATCATCCTGCCTATATCTTTCCGCCTCTAGTTCTTCTTCCAAGAGTAATCTCCAAGATTCTGAGGGAATGCTCGTTTGTTCTGCTAATAGCTCCGGCATGGCCTCACAGGTTTTGGTATGCGGATCTTGTCCGGATGGCATCTTGCCAACCATGGACTCTTCCGTTAAGATCAGACCTTCTGTCGCAAGGTCCTTTTTTCCATCCGGATCTGAAATCCTTAAATTTAAAGGTATGGAGATTGAACGCTTGATTCTTGGTCGAAGAGGTTTCTCTGACTCCGTGATTAATACTATGTTACAGGCTCGTAAATCTGTATCTCGAGAGATATATTATAGAGTCTGGAAGACTTATATTTCTTGGTGTCTTTCTCATCATTTTTCTTGGCATTCTTTTAGAATACCGAGAATTTTTCAGTTTCTTCAGGATGGTTTAGATAAGGGTTTGTCCGCAAGTTCTTTGAAAGGACAAATCTCCGCTCTTTCTGTTCTTTTTCACAGAAAGATTGCTATTCTTCCTGATATTCATTGTTTTGTACAAGCTTTGGTTCGTATAAAACCTGTCATTAAGTCAATTTCTCTTCCTTGGAGTTTGAATTTGGTTCTGGGAGCTCTTCAAGCTCCTCCGTTTGAACCTATGCATTCATTGGACATTAAATTACTTTCTTGGAAAGTTTTGTTCCTTTTGGCCATCTCTTCTGCTAGAAGAGTTTCTGAATTATCTGCTCTTTCTTGTGAGTCTCCTTTTCTGATTTTTCATCAGGATAAGGCGGTGTTGCGAACTTCTTTTGAATTTTTACCTAAAGTTGTGAATTCCAACAACATTAGTAGAGAAGTTGTGGTTCCTTCATTATGTCCTAATCCTAAGAATTCTAAGGAGAAATCGTTGCATTCTTTGGATGTTGTTAGAGCTTTGAAATATTATGTTGAAGCTACGAAATCTTTCCGTAAGACTTCTAGTCTATTTGTTATCTTTTCCGGTTCTAGGAAAGGCCAGAAAGCTTCTGCCATTTCTTTGGCATCTTGGTTGAAATCTTTAATTCATCTTGCCTATGTTGAGTCGGGTAAAATTCCGCCTCAGAGAATTACAGCTCATTCTACTAGGTCAGTATCTACTTCCTGGGCGTTTAGGAATGAAGCTTCGGTTGACCAGATCTGCAAAGCAGCAACTTGGTCCTCTTTGCATACTTTTACTAAATTCTACCATTTTGATGTATTTTCTTCTTCTGAAGCAGTTTTTGGTAGAAAAGTTCTTCAGGCAGCGGTTTCAGTTTGAATCTTCTGCTTATGTTTTTCGTTAAACTTTATTTTGGGTGTGGATTATTTTCAGCAGGAATTGGCTGTCTTTATTTTATCCCTCCCTCTCTAGTGACTCTTGTGTGGAAAGATCCACATCTTGGGTAGTCATTATCCCATACGTCACTAGCTCATGGACTCTTGTTAATTACATGAAAGAAAACATAATTTATGTAAGAACTTACCTGATAAATTCATTTCTTTCATATTAACAAGAGTCCATGAGGCCCACCCTTTTTTGTGGTGGTTATGATTTTTTTGTATAAAGCACAATTATTCCAATTCCTTATTTTATATGCTTCGCACTTTTTTTCTTATCACCCCACTTCTTGGCTATTCGTTAAACTGATTTGTGGGTGTGGTGAGGGGTGTATTTATAGGCATTTTAAGGTTTGGGAAACTTTGCCCCTCCTGGTAGGAATGTATATCCCATACGTCACTAGCTCATGGACTCTTGTTAATATGAAAGAAATGAATTTATCAGGTAAGTTCTTACATAAATTATGTTATTTCCCATAGACGTGTCTGCAGTCACATGATTACTGTGCCTGGTGTGAGTAATGTATTCCCCATAGACATGTCTCCAGTCACATGATTACTGTGCCTGGTGTGAGTGATGTATTCCCCATAGACGTGTCTGCAGTCAGATGATTACTGTGCCTGGTGTGAGTGATGTATTCCCTATAGCTATGTCTCCAGTCACATGATTACTGTGCCTGGTGTGAGTGATGTATTCCCTATAGACATGTCTCCAGTCACATGATAACTGTGCCTGGTATGAGTGATGTATTCCCCATAGACATGTCTGCAGTCACATGATTACTGTGCCTGGTGTAAATTATGTATTCCCTATAGATGTGTTTGCAGTCACATGATTACTCCTCTAGTGTAATTGATGTATTCCCTATAGACGTGTCTGCAGTCACATGATCACTGCTCTGGTGTGAGTGTCACAGTGCCAGATATATCTGTAGTCACATGATCAATGCTCTGGTGTGAGTTTCACAGTGCTAGAGATATGTGTAGTCACATGATCACTGCTCTGGTGTGAGTATCACAGTGCTAGAGATATCTGTAGTCACATGATCACTGCTCTGGTGTGAGTATCACAGTGCCAGAGATATCTGTAGTCATATGATCACTGCTCTGGTGTGAGTATCACAGTGCCAGAGATATCTGTAGTCACATGATCACTGCTCTGGTGTGAGTGTCACAGTGCCAGAGATATCTGTAGTCACATGATCACTGCTCTGGTGTGAGTGTCACAGTGCTAGAGATATCTGTAGTCACATGATCACTGCTCTGGTGTGAGTGTCACAGTGCCAGAGATATCTGTAGTCACATGATCACTGCTCTGGTGTGAGTGTCACAGTGCTAGAGATATCTGTAGTCACATGATCACTGCTCTGGTGTGAGTGTCACAGTGCTAGAGATATCTGTAGTCACATGATCACTGCTCTGGTTTGAGTATCACAGTGCTAGAGATATGTGTAGTCACATGATCACTGCTCTGGTGTGAGTGTCACAGTGCTAGAGATATGTGTAGTCACATGATCACTGCTCTGGTGTGAGTGTCACAGTGCCAGAGATATCTGTAGTCACATGATCACTGCTCTGGTGTGAGTGTCACAGTGCCAGAGATATCTGTAGTCACATGATCACTGCTCTGGTGTGAGTGTCACAGTGCTAGAGATATGTGTAGTCACATGATTACTGCTCTGGTGTGAGTATCACAGTGCTAGAGATATCTGTAGTCACATGATCACTGCTCTGGTGTGAGTGTCACAGTGCTAGAGATATGTGTAGTGACATGATTACTGCTCTGGTGTGAGTGTCACAGTGCTAGAGATATGTGTAGTCACATGATCACTGCTCTGGTGTGAGTGTCACAGTGCTAGAGATATGTGTAGTCACATGATTACTGCTCTGGTGTGAGTGTCACAGTGCTAGAGATATCTGTAGTCACATGATCAATGCTCTGGTGTGAGTGTCACAGTGCTAGAGATATGTGTAGTCACATGATTACTGCTCTGGTGTGAGTATCACAGTGCCAGAGATATGTGTAGTCACATGATCACTGCTCTGGTGTGAGTATCACAGTGCCAGAGATATCTGTAGTCACATGATCACTGCTCTGGTGTGAGTGTCACAGTGCTAGAGATATCTGTAGTCACATGATCACTGCTCTGGTGTGAGTGTCACAGTGCTAGAGATATGTGTAGTCACATGATCACTGCTCTGGTGTGACTGTCACAGTGCCAGAGATATCTGTAGTCACATGATCACTGCTCTGGTGTGAGTGTCACAGTGCTAGAGATATCTGTAGTCACATGATTACTGCTCTGGTGTGAGTGTCACAGTGCTAGAGATATGTGTAATCACATGATCAATGCTCTGGTGTGAGTGTCACAGTGCTAGAGATATGTGTAATCACATGATCAATGCTCTGGTGTGAGTGTCACAGTGCTAGAGATATGTGTAGTCACATGATCACTGCTCTGGTGTGAGTATCATAGTGCTAGAGATATCTGTAGTCACATGATCAATGCTCTGGTGTGAGTATCACAGTGCCAGATATATCTGTAGTCACATGATCACTGCTCTGGTGTGAGTGTCACAGTGCTAGAGATATGTGTAGTCACATGATTACTGCTCTGGTGTGAGTGTCACAGTGCTAGAGATATGTGTAGTCACATGATCACTGCTCTGGTGTGAGTGTCACAGTGCTAGAGATATGTGTAATCACATGATCAATGCTCTGGTGTGAGTGTCACAGTGCTAGAGATATGTGTAGTCACATGATCACTGCTCTGGTGTGAGTATCACAGTGCTAGAGATATCTGTAGTCACATGATCAATGCTCTGGTGTGAGTATCACAGTGCCAGATATATCTGTAGTCACATGATCACTGCTCTGGTGTGAGTGTCACAGTGCTAGAGATATGTGTAGTCACATGATTACTGCTCTGGTGTGAGTGTCACAGTGCTAGAGATATGTGTAGTCACATGATCACTGCTCTGGTGTGAGTGTCACAGTGCTAGAGATATCTGTAGTCACATGATCACTGCTCTGGTGTGAGTATCACAGTGCTAGAGATATGTGTAGTCACATGATTACTGCTCTGGTGTGAGTATCACAGTGCTAGAGATATCTGTAGTCACATGATCACTGCTCTGGTGTGAGTGTCACAGTGCCAGAGATATCTGTAGTCACATGATCACTGCTCTGGTGTGTGTCACAGTGCTAGAGATATGTGTAGTCACATGATTACTGCTTTGGTGTAAGTGTCACAGTGCTAGAGATATGTGTAGTCACATGATCACTGCTCTGGTGTGAGTGTCACAGTGCCAGAGATATCTGTAGTCACATGATCACTGCTCTGGTGTGAGTGTCACAGTGCTAGAGATATGTGTAGTCACATGATCACTGCTCTGGTGTGAGTGTCACAGTGCCAGAGATATCTGTAGTCACATGATCACTGCTCTGGTGTGTGTCACAGTGCTAGAGATATGTGTAGTCACATGATTACTGCTTTGGTGTAAGTGTCACAGTGCTAGAGATATGTGTACTAGTGTGATTGGCGCAGTGCCCAGAGGTGTAAGTTCAGTCACATGATTAGTGCACTAGTGTGATTGGCGCAGTGCCTAGAGGTGTAAGTTCAGTCACATGATTAGTGCACCAGTGTTATTGGCGCTCAGTCACATGATTAGTGCACTAGTGTGATTGGCGCAGTGTCCAGAAGTGTAAGTTCAGTCACATGATTAGTCCACTAGTGTGATTGGCATATCTGTAGTCACATGATCACTGCTCTGGTGTGAGTGTCACAGTGCTAGAGATATGTGTAGTCACATGATCACTGCTCTGATGTGAGTATCACAGTGCTAGAGATATGTGTAGTCACATGATCACTGCTCTGGTGTGAGTATCACAGTGCCAGATATATCTGTAGTCACATGATCACTGCTCTGGTGTGAGTATCACAGTGCCAGATATATCTGTAGTCACATGATCACTGCTCTGGTGTGAGTATCACAGTGCCAGATATATCTGTAGTCACATGATCACTGCTCTGGTGTGAGTATCACAGTGCCAGATATATCTGTAGTCACATGATTACTGCTCTGGTGTGAGTATCACAGTGCCAGAGATATCTGTAGTCACATGATCAATGCTCTGGTGTGAGTATCACAGTGCCAGAGATATCTGTAGTCACATGATCACTGCTCTGGTGTGAATATCACAGTGCCAGAGATATCTGTAGTCACATGATCAATGCTCTGGTGTGAGTATCACAGTGCCAGAGATATCTGTAGTCACATGATCACTGCTCTGGTGTGAGTGTCACAGTGCTAGAGATATGTGTAGTCACATGATCACTGCTCTGGTGTGAGTGTCACAGTGCTAGAGATATGTGTAATCACATGATCAATGCTCTGGTGTGAGTGTCACAGTGCTAGAGATATGTGTAGTCACATGATCACTGCTCTGGTGTGAGTATCACAGTGCTAGAGATATCTGTAGTCACATGATCAATGCTCTGGTGTGAGTATCACAGTGCCAGATATATCTGTAGTCACATGATCACTGCTCTGGTGTGAGTGTCACAGTGCTAGAGATATGTGTAGTCACATGATTACTGCTCTGGTGTGAGTGTCACAGTGCTAGAGATATGTGTAGTCACATGATCACTGCTCTGGTGTGAGTGTCACAGTGCTAGAGATATCTGTAGTCACATGATCACTGCTCTGGTGTGAGTATCACAGTGTTAGAGATATGTGTAGTCACATGATTACTGCTCTGGTGTGAGTATCACAGTGCTAGAGATATCTGTAGTCACATGATCACTGCTCTGGTGTGAGTGTCACAGTGCCAGAGATATCTGTAGTCACATGATCACTGCTCTGGTGTGAGTGTCACAGTGCTAGAGATATGTGTAGTCACATGATTACTGCTTTGGTGTAAGTGTCACAGTGCTAGAGATATGTGTAGTCACATGATCACTGCTCTGGTGTGAGTGTCACAGTGCCAGAGATATCTGTAGTCACATGATCACTGCTCTGGTGTGAGTGTCACAGTGCTAGAGATATGTGTAGTCACATGATCACTGCTCTGGTGTGAGTGTCACAGTGCCAGAGATATCTGTAGTCACATGATCACTGCTCTGGTGTGTGTCACAGTGCTAGAGATATGTGTAGTCACATGATTACTGCTTTGGTGTAAGTGTCACAGTGCTAGAGATATCTGTAGTCACATGATCACTGCTCTGGTGTGAGTATCACAGTGCCAGATATATCTGTAGTCACATGATCACTGCTCTGGTGTGAGTATCACAGTGCCAGAGATATCTGTAGTCACATGATCACTGCTCTGGTGTGAGTATCACAGTGCCAGAGATATCTGTAGTCACATGATTACTGCTCTGGTGTGAGTATCACAGTGCCAGAGATATCTGTAGTCACATGATCACTGCTCTGGTGTGAGTGTCACAGTGCTAGAGATATGTGTAGTCACATGATCACTGCTCTGGTGTGAGTGTCACAGTGCTAGAGATATGTGTAGTCACATGATCACTGCTCTGGTGTGAGTATCACAGTGCTAGAGATATGTGTAGTCACATGATCACTGCTCTGGTGTGAGTGTCACAGTGCTAGAGATATGTGTAGTCACATGATCACTGCTCTGGTGTGAGTATCACAGTGCTAGAGATATCTGTAGTCACATGATCAATGCTCTGGTGTGAGTGTCACAGTGCTAGAGATATGTGTAGTCACATGATCACTGCTCTGGTGTGAGTGTCACAGTGCCAGAGATATCTGTAGTCACATGATCACTGCTCTGGTGTGTGTCACAGTGCTAGAGATATGTGTAGTCACATGATTACTGCTTTGGTGTAAGTGTCACAGTGCTAGAGATATGTGTACTAGTGTGATTGGCGCAGTGCCCAGAGGTGTAAGTTCAGTCACATGATTAGTGCACTAGTGTGATTGGCGCAGTGCCTAGAGGTGTAAGTTCAGTCACATGATTAGTGCACCAGTGTGATTGGCGCTCAGTCACATGATTAGTGCACTAGTGTGATTGGCGCAGTGTCCAGAAGTGTAAGTTCAGTCACATGATTAGTCCACTAGTGTGATTGGCATATCTGTAGTCACATGATCACTGCTCTGGTGTGAGTGTCACAGTGCTAGAGATATGTGTAGTCACATGATCACTGCTCTGGTGTGAGTATCACAGTGCTAGAGATATGTGTAGTCACATGATCACTGCTCTGGTGTGAGTATCACAGTGCCAGATATATCTGTAGTCACATGATCACTGCTCTGGTGTGAGTATCACAGTGCCAGATATATCTGTAGTCACATGATCACTGCTCTGGTGTGAGTGTCACAGTGCCAGAGATATCTGTAGTCACATGATCACTGCTCTGGTGTGAGTATCACAGTGCTAGAGATATGTGTAGTCACATGATCACTGCTCTGGTGTGAGTATCACAGTGCTAGAGATATGTGTAGTCACATGATCACTGCTCTGGTGTGAGTATCACAGTGCCAGATATATCTGTAGTCACATGATCACTGCTCTGGTGTGAGTATCACAGTGCCAGATATATCTGTAGTCACATGATCACTGCTCTGGTGTGAGTGTCACAGTGCCAGAGATATCTGTAGTCACATGATCACTGCTCTGGTGTGAGTGTCACAGTGCTAGAGATATCTGTAGTCACATGATCACTGCTCTGGTGTGAGTATCACAGTGCCAGATATATCTGTAGTCACATGATCACTGCTCTGGTGTGAGTGTCACAGTGCTAGAGATATCTGTAGTCACATGATCACTGCTCTGGTGTGAGTTTCACAGTGCTAGAGATATGTGTAGTCACATGATTACTGCTCTGGTGTGAGTGTCACAGTGCCAGAGATATCTGTAGTCACATGATCACTGCTCTGGTGTGTGTCACAGTGCTAGAGATATGTGTAGTCACATGATTACTGCTCTGGTGTGAGTGTCACAGTGCTAGAGATATCTGTAGTCACATGATCAATGCTCTGGTGTGAGTGTCACAGTGCTAGAGATATGTGTAGTCACATGATCACTGCTCTGGTGTGAGTGTCACAGTGCTAGAGATATGTGTAGTGACATGATTACTGCTCTGGTGTGAGTGTCACAGTGCCAGAGATATCTGTAGTCACATGATCACTGCTCTGGTGTGAGTGTCACAGTGCTAGAGATATGTGTAGTGACATGATTACTGCTCTGGTGTGAGTGTCACAGTGCTAGAGATATGTGTAGTCACATGATCACTGCTCTGGTGTGAGTGTCACAGTGCTAGAGATATCTGTAGTCACATGATCACTGCTCTGGTGTGAGTGTCACAGTGCTAGAGATATGTGTAATCACATGATCACTGCTCTGGTGTGAGTATCACAGTGCTAGAGATATGTGTAGTCACATGATTACTGCTCTGGTGTGAGTATCACAGTGCCAGAGATATCTGTAGTCACATGATTACTGCTCTGGTGTGAGTATCACAGTGCCAGAGATATCTGTAGTCACATGATCACTGCTCTGGTGTGAGTATCACAGTGCCAGAGATATCTGTAGTCACATGATCACTGCTCTGGTGTGAGTATCACAGTGCCAGATATATCTGTAGTCACATGATCACTGCTCTGGTGTGAGTGTCACAGTGCCAGAGATATCTGTAGTCACATGATCACTGCTCTGGTGTGTGTATCACAGTGCCAGAGATATCTGTAGTCACATGATCACTGCTCTGGTGTGAGTATCACAGTGCCAGAGATATCTGTAGTCACATGATCACTGCTCTGGTGTGAGTGTCACAGTGCTAGAGATATGTGTAGTCACATGATCACTGCTCTGGTGTGAGTGTCACAGTGCTAGAGATATGATCACTGCTCTGGTGTGAGTGTCACAGTGCTAGAGATATGTGTAGTCACATGATTACTGCTCTGGTGTGAGTATCACAGTGCCAGATATATCTGTAGTCACATGATCACTGCTCTGGTGTGAGTGTCACAGTGCTAGAGATATGTGTAGTCACATGATCACTGCTCTGGTGTGAGTGTCACAGTGCTAGAGATATGTGTAGTCACATGATCACTGCTCTGGTGTGAGTGTCACAGTGCTAGAGATATGTGTAGTCACATGATCACTGCTCTGGTGTGAGTGTCACAGTGCTAGAGATATGTGTAGTCACATGATTACTGCTCTGGTGTGAGTGTCACAGTGCTAGAGATATGTGTAGTCACATGATTACTGCTCTGGTGTGAGTTTCACAGTGCTAGAGATATGTGCAGTCACATGATCACTGCTCTGGTGTGAGTGTCACAGTGCTAGAGATATGTGTAGTCACATGATCACTGCTCTGGTGTGAGTATCACAGTGCTAGAGATATCTGTAGTCACATGATCACTGCTCTGGTGTGAGTGTCACAGTGCCAGAGATATCTGTAGTCACATGATTACTGCTCTGGTGTGAGTATCACAGTGCTAGAGATATCTGTAGTCACATGATTACTGCTCTGGTGTGAGTGTCACAGTGCCAGAGATATCTGTAGTCACATGATCACTGCTCTGGTGTGAGTGTCACAGTGCCAGAGATATCTGTAGTCACATGATTACTGCTCTGGTGTGAGTGTCACAGTGCCAGAGATATCTGTAGTCACATGATCACTGCTCTGGTGTGAGTGTCACAGTGCCAGAGATATCTGTAGTCACATGATTACTGCTTTGGTGTAAGTGTCACAGTGCTAGAGATATCTGTAGTCACATGATCACTGCTCTGGTGTGAGTGTCACAGTGCCAGATATATCTGTAGTCACATGATCACTGCTCTGGTGTGAGTGTCACAGTGCTAGAGATATGTGTAGTCACATGATCACTGCTCTGGTGTGAGTATCACAGTGCTAGAGATATGTGTAGTCACATGATCACTGCTCTGGTGTGAGTGTCACAGTGCTAGAGATATCTGTAGTCACATGATCAATGCTCTGGTGTGAGTTTCACAGTGCTAGAGATATCTGTAGTCACATGATCAATGCTCTGGTGTGAGTATCACAGTGCCAGATATATCTGTAGTCACATGATCACTGCTCTGGTGTGAGTATCACAGTGCTAGAGATATGTGTAGTCACATGATCACTGCTCTGGTGTGAGTGTCACAGTGCTAGAGATATGTGTAGTCACATGATTACTGCTCTGGTGTGAGTATCACAGTGCTAGAGATATCTGTAGTCACATGATCACTGCTCTGGTGTGAGTGTCACAGTGCCAGAGATATCTGTAGTCACATGATCACTGCTCTGGTGTGTGTCACAGTGCTAGAGATATGTGTAGTCACATGATTACTGCTTTGGTGTAAGTGTCACAGTGCTAGAGATATGTGTACTAGTGTGATTGGCGCAGTGCCCAGAGGTGTAAGTTCAGTCACATGATTAGTGCACTAGTGTGATTGGCGCAGTGCCCAGAGGTGTAAGTTCAGTCACATGATTAGTCCACTAGTGTGATTGGCACAGTGCCCAGAGGTGTAAGTTCAGTCACATGATTGCTACTCTAGTGTGATTGGCGCAGTGCCCAGAGGTGTAAGTTCAGTCACATGATTAGTCCACTAGTGTGATTGGCACAGTGCCCAGAGGTGTAAGTTCAGTCACATGATTGCTACTCTAGTGTGATTGGCGCAGTGTCCAGAGATGTAAGTTCAGTCACATGATTAGTGCACTAGTGTGATTGGCGCAGTGCCCAGAGGTGTAAGTTCAGTCACATGATTAGTGCACTAGTGTGATTGGCGCAGTGCCCAGAGGTGTAAGTTCAGTCACATGATTAGTGCACCAGTGTGATTGGCGCAGTGCCCAGAGGTGTAAGTTCAGTCACATGATTAGTGCACTAGTGTGATTGGCGCAGTGTCCAGAGGCGTAAGTTCAGTCATGTGATTAGTGCACTAGTGTGATTGGCGCAGTGCCCAGATGTGTAAGTTCAGTCACGTGATTAGTGCACTAGTGTGATTGGTGCTGTGTCCAGAGGCGTAAGTTCAGTCACCTGATTAGTGCACTAGTGTGATTGGCGCAGTGCCCAGAGGTGTAAGTTCAGTCACATGATTAGTGCACTAGTGTGATTGGCGCAGTGCCCAGAGGTGTAAGTTCAGTCACATGATTAGTGCACTAGTGTGATTGGCGCAGTGCCCAGAGGTGTAAGTTCAGTCACATGATTAGTGCACTAGTGTGATTGGCGCAATGCCCAGAGGTGTAAGTTCAGTCACATGATTAGTGCACTAGTGTGATTGGCGCAGTGCCCAGAGGTGTAAGTTCAGTCACATGATTAGTGCACTAGT
This sequence comes from Bombina bombina, assembly GCF_027579735.1. Classification (NCBI taxonomy): domain Eukaryota; kingdom Metazoa; phylum Chordata; class Amphibia; order Anura; family Bombinatoridae; genus Bombina; species Bombina bombina. The sequence continues at coordinate 10,603,315 of NC_069510.1, read as the reverse complement.
GTGATTGGCGCAGTGCCCAGAGGTGTAAGTTCAGTCACATGATTAGTGCACCAGTGTGATTGGCGCAGTGCCCAGAGGTGATCACTGCTCTGGTGTGTGTCACAGTGCTAGAGATATGTGTAGTCACATGATTACTGCTTTGGTGTAAGTGTCACAGTGCTAGAGATATGTGTACTAGTGTGATTGGCGCAGTGCCCAGAGGTGTAAGTTCAGTCACATGATTAGTGCACTAGTGTGATTGGCGCAGTGCCCAGAGGTGTAAGTTCAGTCACATGATTAGTCCACTAGTGTGATTGGCACAGTGCCCAGAGGTGTAAGTTCAGTCACATGATTGCTACTCTAGTGTGATTGGCGCAGTGCCCAGAAGTGTAAGTTCAGTCACATGATTAGTCCACTAGTGTGATTGGCACAGTGCCCAGAGGTGTAAGTTCAGTCACATGATTGCTACTCTAGTGTGATTGGCGCAGTGTCCAGAGATGTAAGTTCAGTCACATGATTAGTGCACTAGTGTGATTGGCGCAGTGCCCAGAGGTGTAAGTTCAGTCACATGATTAGTGCAGTAGTGTGATTGGCGCAGTGCCCAGAGGTGTAAGTTCAGTCACATGATTAGTGCACCAGTGTGATTGGCGCAGTGCCCAGAGGTGTAAGTTCAGTCACATGATTAGTGCACTAGTGTGATTGGCGCAGTGTCCAGAGGCGTAAGTTCAGTCATGTGATTAGTGCACTAGTGTGATTGGCGCAGTGCCCAGATGTGTAAGTTCAGTCACGTGATTAGTGCACTAGTGTGATTGGTGCTGTGTCCAGAGGCGTAAGTTCAGTCACCTGATTAGTGCACTAGTGTGATTGGCGCAGTGCCCAGAGGTGTAAGTTCAGTCACATGATTAGTGCACTAGTGTGATTGGCGCAGTGCCCAGAGGTGTAAGTTCAGTCACATGATTAGTGCACTAGTGTGATTGGCGCAGTGCCCAGAGGTGTAAGTTCAGTCACATGATTAGTGCACTAGTGTGATTGGCGCAATGCCCAGAGGTGTAAGTTCAGTCACATGATTAGTGCACTAGTGTGATTGGCGCAGTGCCCAGAGGTGTAAGTTCAGTCACATGATTAGTGCACTAGTGTGATTGGCGCAGTGCCCAGAGGTGTAAGTTCAGTCACATGATTAGTGCACTAGTGTGATTGGCGCAGTGCCCAGAGGTGTAAGTTCAGTCACGTGATTAGTGCACCAGTGTGATTGGCGCAGTGCCCAGAGGTGTAAGTTCAGTCACGTGATTAGTGCACCAGTGTGATTGGCGCAGTGCCCAGAGGTGTAAGTTCAGTCACATGATTAGTGCACCAGTGTGATTGGCGCAGTGCCCAGAGGTGTAAGTTCAGTCACATGATTAGTGCACCAGTGTGATTGGCGCAGTGCCCAGAGGTGTAAGTTCAGTCACGTGATTAGTGCACCAGTGTGATTGGCGCAGTGCCCAGAGGTGTAAGTTCAGTCACGTGATTAGTGCACCAGTGTGATTGGCGCAGTGCCCAGAGGTGTAAGTTCAGTCACATGATTAGTGCACCAGTGTGATTGGCGCAGTGCCCAGAGGTGTAAGTTCAGTCACGTGATTAGTGCACCAGTGTGATTGGCGCAGTGCCCAGAGGTGTAAGTTCAGTCATTGGCGCAGTGCCCAGAGGTGTAAGTTCAGTCTCGTGATTAGTGCACCAGTGTGATTGGCGCAGTGCCCAGAGGTGTAAGTTCAGTCACATGATTAGTGCACTAGTGTGATTGGCGCAGTGCCCAGAGGTGTAAGTTCAGTCACATGATTAGTGCACTAGTGTGATTGGCGCAGTGCCCAGAGGTGTAAGTTCAGTCACATGATTGCTACTCTAGTGTGATTGGCGCAGTGTCCAGAGATGTAAGTTCAGTCACATGATTAGTGCACTAGTGTGATTGGCGCAGTGCCCAGAGGTGTAAGTTCAGTCACATGATTAGTGCACCAGTGTGATTGGCGCAGTGCCCAGAGGTGTAAGTTCAGTCACGTGATTAGTGCACCAGTGTGATTGGCACAGTGCCCAGAGGTGTAAGTTCAGTCACGTGATTAGTGCACCAGTGTGATTGGCGCAGTGCCCAGAGGTGTAAGTTCAGTCATTGGCGCAGTGCCCAGAGGTGTAAGTTCAGTCTCGTGATTAGTGCACCAGTGTGATTGGCGCAGTGCCCAGAGGTGTAAGTTCAGTCACATGATTAGTGCACTAGTGTGATTGGCGCAGTGCCCAGAGGTGTAAGTTCAGTCACATGATTAGTGCACTAGTGTGATTGGCGCAGTGCCCAGAGGTGTAAGTTCAGTCACATGATTGCTACTCTAGTGTGATTGGCGCAGTGCCCAGAGATGTAAGTTCAGTCACATGATTAGTGCACTAGTGTGATTGGCGCAGTGCCCAGAGGTGTAAGTTCAGTCACATGATTAGTGCACCAGTGTGATTGGTGCAGTGCCCAGAGGTGTAAGTTCAGTCACGTGATTAGTGCACCAGTGTGATTGGCGCAGTGCCCAGAGGTGTAAGTTCAGTCACGTGATTAGTGCACTAGTGTGATTGGCGCAGTGCCCAGAGGTGTAAGTTCAGTCACATGATTAGTGCACTAGTGTGATTGGCGCAGTGCCCAGAGGTGTAAGTTCAGTCACATGATTAGTGCACCAGTGTGGTTGGCGCAGTGCCCAGAGGTGTAAGTTCAGTCACGTGATTAGTGCACCAGTGTGGTTGGCGCAGTGCCCAGAGGTGTAAGTTCAGTCACATGATTAGTGCACCAGTGTGATTGGCGCAGTGCCCAGAGGTGTAAGTTCAGTCACGTGATTAGTGCACCAGTGTGATTGGCGCAGTGCCCAGAGGTGTAAGTTCAGTCACATGATTAGTGCACTAGTGTGATTGGCGCAGTGCCCAGAGGTGTAAGTTCAGTGACATGATTAGTGCACCAGTGTGATTGGCGCAGTGCCCAGAGGTGTAAGTTCAGTCACGTGATTAGTGCACCAGTGTGATTGGCGCAGTGCCCAGAGGTGTAAGTTCAGTCACATGATTAGTGCACCAGTGTGATTGGCGCAGTGCCCAGAGGTGTAAGTTCAGTCACGTGATTAGTGCACCAGTGTGATTGGCGCAGTGCCCAGAGGTGTAAGTTCAGTCACGTGATTAGTGCACCAGTGTGATTGGCTCAGTCACATGATTAGTGCACCAGTGTGATTGGCGCAGTGCCCAGAGGTGTAAGTTCAGTCACGTGATTAGTGCACCAGTGTGATTGGCGCAGTGCCCAGAGGTGTAAGTTCAGTCATTGGCGCAGTGCCCAGAGGTGTAAGTTCAGTCTCGTGATTAGTGCACCAGTGTGATTGGCGCAGTGCCCAGAGGTGTAAGTTCAGTCACATGATTAGTGCACTAGTGTGATTGGCGCAGTGCCCAGAGGTGTAAGTTCAGTCACATGATTAGTGCACTAGTGTGATTGGCGCAGTGCCCAGAGGTGTAAGTTCAGTCACATGATTGCTACTCTAGTGTGATTGGCGCAGTGTCCAGAGATGTAAGTTCAGTCACATGATTAGTGCACTAGTGTGATTGGCGCAGTGCCCAGAGGTGTAAGTTCAGTCACATGATTAGTGCACCAGTGTGATTGGCGCAGTGCCCAGAGGTGTAAGTTCAGTCACGTGATTAGTGCACCAGTGTGATTGGCACAGTGCCCAGAGGTGTAAGTTCAGTCACGTGATTAGTGCACCAGTGTGATTGGCGCAGTGCCCAGAGGTGTAAGTTCAGTCATTGGCGCAGTGCCCAGAGGTGTAAGTTCAGTCTCGTGATTAGTGCACCAGTGTGATTGGCGCAGTGCCCAGAGGTGTAAGTTCAGTCACATGATTAGTGCACTAGTGTGATTGGCGCAGTGCCCAGAGGTGTAAGTTCAGTCACATGATTAGTGCACTAGTGTGATTGGCGCAGTGCCCAGAGGTGTAAGTTCAGTCACATGATTGCTACTCTAGTGTGATTGGCGCAGTGTCCAGAGATGTAAGTTCAGTCACATGATTAGTGCACTAGTGTGATTGGCGCAGTGCCCAGAGGTGTAAGTTCAGTCACATGATTAGTGCACCAGTGTGATTGGTGCAGTGCCCAGAGGTGTAAGTTCAGTCACGTGATTAGTGCACCAGTGTGATTGGCGCAGTGCCCAGAGGTGTAAGTTCAGTCACGTGATTAGTGCACTAGTGTGATTGGCGCAATGCCCAGAGGTGTAAGTTCAGTCACATGATTAGTGCACTAGTGTGATTGGCGCAGTGCCCAGAGGTGTAAGTTCAGTCACATGATTAGTGCACCAGTGTGGTTGGCGCAGTGCCCAGAGGTGTAAGTTCAGTCACGTGATTAGTGCACCAGTGTGGTTGGCGCAGTGCCCAGAGGTGTAAGTTCAGTCACATGATTAGTGCACCAGTGTGATTGGCGCAGTGCCCAGAGGTGTAAGTTCAGTCACGTGATTAGTGCACCAGTGTGATTGGCGCAGTGCCCAGAGGTGTAAGTTCAGTCACATGATTAGTGCACTAGTGTGATTGGCGCAGTGCCCAGAGGTGTAAGTTCAGTGACATGATTAGTGCACTAGTGTGATTGGCGCAGTGCCGAGAGGTGTAAGTTCAGTCACATGATTAGTGCACCAGTGTGATTGGCGCAGTGCCCAGAGGTGTAAGTTCAGTCACGTGATTAGTGCACCAGTGTGATTGGCGCAGTGCCCAGAGGTGTAAGTTCAGTCATTGGCGCAGTGCCCAGAGGTGTAAGTTCAGTCTCGTGATTAGTGCACCAGTGTGATTGGCGCAGTGCCCAGAGGTGTAAGTCCAGTCACATGATTAGTGCACTAGTGTGATTGGCGCAGTGCCCAGAGGTGTAAGTTCAGTCACATGATTAGTGCACTAGTGTGATTGGCGCAGTGCCCAGAGGTGTAAGTTCAGTCCCATGATTGCTACTCTAGTGTGATTGGCGCAGTGTCCAGAGATGTAAGTTCAGTCACATGATTAGTGCACTAGTGTGATTGGCGCAGTGCCCAGAGGTGTAAGTTCAGTCACATGATTAGTGCACCAGTGAGATTGGCGCAGTGCCCAGAGGTGTAAGTTCAGTCACGTGATTAGTGCACTAGTGTGATTGGCGCAGTGCCCAGATGTGCAGGTTCAGTCACATGATTAGTGCACTAGTGTGATTGGCGCAGTGCCCAGAGGTGTAAGTTCAGTCACGTGATTAGTGCACCAGTGTGGTTGGTGCAGTGCCCAGAGGTGTAAGTTCAGTCACGTGATTAGTGCACCAGTGTGGTTGGCGCAGTGCCCAGAGGTGTAAGTTCAGTCACATGATTAGTGCACTAGTGTGATTGGCGCAGTGCCCAGAGGTGTAAGTTCAGTCACGTGATTAGTGCACTAGTGTGATTGGCGCAGTGCCCAGAGGTGTAAGTTCAGTCACATGATTAGTGCACTAGTGTGATTGGCACAGTGCCCAGAGGTGTAAGTTCAGTCACATGATTAGTGCACCAGTGTGGTTGGCACAGTGCCCAGAGGTGTAATTTCAGTCACGTGTTTAGTGCACTAGTGTGATTGGTGCAGTGCCCAGAGGTGTAAGTTCAGTCACGTGATTAGTGCACCAGTGTGGTTGGCGCAGTGCCCAGAGGTGTAAGTTCAGTCACGTGATTAGTGCACTAGTGTGATTGGCGCAGTGCCCAGAGGTGTAAGCTCAGTCACATGATTAGTGCACTAGTGTGATTGGCGCAGTGCCCAGAGGTGTAAGTTCAGTCACGTGATTAGTGCACCAGTGTGATTGGCGCAGTGCCCAGAGGTGTAAGTTCAGTCACGTGTTTAGTGCACTAGTGTGATTGGCGCAGTGCCCAGAGGTGTAAGTTCAGTCACATGATTAGTGCACCAGTGTGATTGGCGCAGTGCCCAGAGGTGTAAGTTCAGTCACATGATTAGTGCACCAGTGTGATTGGCGCAGTGCCCAGAGGTGTAAGTTCAGTCACATGATTAGTGCACCAGTGTGATTGGCGCAGTGCCCAGAGGTGTAAGCTCAGTCACATGATTAGTGCACTAGTGTGATTGGCGCAGTGCCCAGAGGTGTAAGCTCAGTCACATGATTAGTGCACCAGTGTGATTGGCACAGTGCCCAGAGGTGTAAGCTCAGTCACATGATTAGTGCACTAGTGTGATTGGCGCAGTGCCCAGAGGTGTAAGTTCAGTCACATGATTAGTGCACTAGTGTGATTGGCGCAGTGCCCAGAGGTGTAAGTTCAGTCACATGATTAGTGCACCAGTGTGATTGGCGCAGTGCCCAGAGGTGTAAGTTCAGTCACATGATTAGTGCACCAGTGTGATTGGCGCAGTGCCCAGAGGTGTAAGTTCAGTCACATGATTAGTGCACCAGTGTGATTGGCGCAGTGCCCAGAGGTGTAAGTTCAGTCACATGATTAGTGCACCAGTGTGATTGGCGCAGTGCCCAGAGGTGTAAGTTCAGTCACGTGATTAGTGCACCAGTGTGATTGGCGCAGTGCCCAGAGGTGTAAGTTCAGTCACATGATTAGTGCACCAGTGTGATTGGCGCAGTGCCCAGAGGTGTAAGTTCAGTCACGTGATTAGTGCACTAGTGTGATTGGCGCAGTGCCCAGAGGTGTAAGTTCAGTCACGTGATTAGTGCACCAGTGTGATTGGCGCAGTGCCCAGAGGTGTAAGCTCAGTCACGTGTTTAGTGCACTAGTATGAGGGGCGCCGCCATAGATTATGGTTGATTCTGATATTAAATTGTGTACCTGCTTCTCATGCTTCCATAGATAAATTTATTGTCAAGTTTAATTTCTTGATTTGCAGCCAAAAGTGGTTTCTGTAATGTGTATATTGATTATTGGTTGAAAATTGTCCATTTTAGATATACTAATTAGAGTGCATTTTGCGGTTTAAACGTTTTAAAACAGACTTGTTTTTATTGCCACACAGAGCAACTAAAAGTAGCCTTGATGGCAATATGTGATGATTTTAGA
>NC_069510.1:10503833-10591333 GCF_027579735.1 Bombina bombina | reverse complement strand
TGTTAGAGAAGCGCAAGAAGAAATCTAAAAATGTGTCAGATAGTAAGGTGTCCCGGCTGCTGCAAAACAGGTGGTCCTCATAAGTCTGATGAGGATGATACCTCAGTAGGCTCTGAGGGTGAAATCTCAGATTTGGACAGTATAATTCCTTCATCTGATACTGAAGAAGTAAACTTCAGATTTAAGCTTTAACACCTTTGTGTACTGTTAAAGGAGGTTTTGGCTACTTTGGACGACTCTGCTACTTCTGTCGTTGTCAACCCTAAGAAATCTAGTAAACTTAATAAATATTATGATGTTCCTTCCTCTGTGGAGATGTTCCCTCTTCCATACCGTGTGACTGAGATTATTTCACAGGATTTGGAGAAGCCAAGGATGCCTTTCTTCCCATCTCACGTCTTTAAAAAGATGTTTCCTGTTGCTGACTTCATTAAAGATTCATGGTGTACGGTGCCTAAGGTAGAAGGGGCTATTTCTACTATGGCTAAGAGAACTACGATTCCTATAGTGGATAGCTGCTCCTTTAAGGATCCCATGGACAAAAAGTTGGAGGCTTATTTGAAGAAGATGTATGTTCATAAAGGTCTTCAATGGCAACCTGCAGTTTGTATTGCCACAGTAGCAAGTGTGGCATCTTATTGGTGCAACGCCTTGTCTGAATTAATTTTAGTAGAGACTCCGTTGGATGAGATCCAAGATAGGGTTAAGGCTCTCAAACTAGCCAATTCCTTTATTTCTGATGCTAACATGCAGGATATTAACCTGGGAGCCAAGATGTCTGGCTTCACTGTCCTAGCTCGCAGGGCTTTGTGGCTAAAATCTTGGTCAGCTGATGTTACCACCAAGTCCAAGCTTCTGGCGCTTTTTTACAAGGGTAAAACCTTGTTTTGAGTTGGACCTGATCTAGCAGAAATAATTTCTGAAATTACAGGTGGAAAAAGGGACGAGAAGAACAGACCTAAAGGACATCAGAGTAATTTTCGTTCCTTTCATAACTTCAAGGGCCAAAAGTTTTCCTCTTCCAAGCAGGAGCAGTCCAAGTCTTCTTGGAAACCCAATCAGTCTTGGAACAAGGGGAAGCAATCAAATAAGCCCTCAGCTTAGTCTAAGTCAGCATGAAGGGTCAGCCCCCGGTCTGGGATCGGATCAAGTGGGGGACAGACTTTCCCTGTTTTGTCAAGTATGGATATGAGATGTTCCAGATCCTTGGACTGTGGACATAGTATCCCAGGGTTACAAGATATAATTCAAAACTTTACCTCCCAGGGGCAGATTCCTCCTTTCAAGATTATCTGCAAACCAGGTAAAAAGAGAGGTATTCTTGAACTGTGTTTAGGACCTTTATTTCCTGGAAGTGATTGTTCCAGTTCCAGTAAGGGAACAGGGTCTAGGATTCTATTCAAATCTGTTTGTGGTTCCCAAAAAAGAGGGAACTTTTCAACCCAATTTAGACCTGAAGTGAAACTATTCGTTCCATTCTTCCTTTGGTGCAAGAGGGTCAGTTCATGATGACCATAGACCTGAATTATGCGTATCTTTATGTTCCCATCCACAGAAATCATCACAAGTTTTTGAGATTCGCCTTTCTAGACAAACACTTTCAGTTTGTGGCTCTTCCATTTGGCCTTGCCACAGCTCCTAGAATTTTCTCGAAGGTTCTGGGTGCTCTCTTGGCAGTGATCAGGTCTCAGGGATGGCGCCCTACCTAGACGACATATTGGTTTAGGCCTTCAACAAGCAAACTCTCATACAGAGATCTTGTTGTCTTCTACGTTCCCATGGATGGAAAGTGAATCTGGAAAAGAGTTCTCTTGTTCCAGCTACAAGGGTGGTTTTCTTAGGGACCATAATAGAATCCCTATCTATGAACATTTTTCTGACAGAAGTCAGAAAATCCAAGATTCTTTCCTCTTGCCTGTTCGGCCATCAGTAGCTCAATGTATGGAGGTAATTGGTCTGATGGTCGCTTCCTTGGTGTCATGGTGTCCAGCTTGGACATCATTTCCTTTGCCAGGTTTCACCTTGGGCTGTTGCAACTGTGCATGCTGAACTAGTGGAACGGCGATCATCCGGATCTGTCTCAACAGATTTTTCTGGACAACCAATCGGGAGAATCGCTCTATTGGTGGTTTTGTCCGGATAACTTGTCCTAAAGGAACGTCCGTCTCAAGATTATCCTGGGGGATTGTGACTTCGGTTGCGAGTCTGTCAGGATGGGGAGCCGTTTTGGGTGCCAGGAAGGCACAGGGCATCTGGTCTCAGGAGGTAAAGCTGCTGAACTCTTTTTGGATCTTCGGGCAATATACATTGCTCTGAAGGCTTGGCCTCTGCTGGGTTCGTCCCAGTTAATCAGATTCCAATAAAACAATATATCCTTGGTGGCTTACATCAACCATCAGGGGGGAACGAGAAGTTCCCTAGCTATGAAGGAAGTATCTCAGATTCTGGTGTGGGGGAGACCCGCATTTGTTCGCTGTCAGCAATCCACATTCCGTGTGTAGACTACTGGGAGACGGATTTCCTCAGCAGACAATCCTTTCATCCGGGAGAATAGTCTCTCCATCCCGAGTGTTTGCAGAGATTTGCAAGAGGAAGATCTTATAACGTCTCAATACCAAGCTACCCAGATAGGGCTCAAGGTACAGGAATCCTCAGGCGGAGCTAACAGATGCATTAGCGGTGCCTTGGAGGTTCAACCTAATTTATCGTTTCCGACCATTACCACTACTTCCTAGTGTAGTGGCTCGAGTCAAGCAGGTGTCAGTGATACTGACTGCTCCATCTTGACCGTGAAGGATATGGTTCGCGGATCTAGTGGTGATGTCATCATCTCCTCTGTGGAAGTTACCTTGTCGCAGGGATCTGCTGACCAAGGTCTCTTTGTTCATCAATGTCTAGAGTCTCTGAGGCTGACTGAGTGGAGATAGTCCTAGCCAAGAAAGGGTTTTCTGAGAGAGTTATTTTTACTCTCATTCAAACTAGTAAGCTGGTTGCTCATCGCATCTATCATGAGGTGTGGAGGACCTACTTATTCTGTTCTCCAGGATGAACTGGAGAAGGGCTTTTCTGCAAGTCCCCTGAAGGGACAGTTTTCGGCCCTGTCTGTGTTACTGCACAAGAGGTTTGCAGAGCTTCCAGATGTGCAGTCATTTGTTATGGCTCTGCTGGGATCAGACCTTTGTTTAGATCTAAGGCTCCTCCTTGGAGTTTAAATCTTGTCCTTAAAGGGACACTGAACCCAATTTTTTTCTTTCGTGATTCAGATAGAGCATGCAATTTTAAGCAACTTTCTAATTTACTCCTATTATCAATTTTTCTTCATTCTCTTGGTATCTTTATTTGAAATGCAAGAATGTAAGTTTAGATGCCGGCCAATTTTTGGTGAACAACCTGGGTTGTTCTTGCTGATTGGTGATTAAATTCATCCACCAATAAAAAAGTGCTGTCCAGAGTACTAAACCAACCCCCCCCCCCCCCAGCTTAGATGCATTCTTTTTCAAATAAAGATAGCAACAGAATGAAGAAAAATTGATAATAGGAGTAAATTAGAAAGTTCCAACCCGTAGAGCCATGACTTAGTCTTTTCCTATATTTTTGTAAAATGGCAATACAGGAAAATTAACTTTGTTCTGATTTCCTGTTCCCCTGAAGTTTATCCAGGATAATAGTCTTAATAATGCCTATGTTTTAATAACTGTTCAGTGTTAATGAGTTATTAGTTTAAAACAACAACTAAGGACTTTTCTGCGCCTCACTTTATCAACTGACGAATTACATAGAGTTACATTGGTGCCTTCTTTATGCTTCTCTTTTTTGATATTGTATGTTCATTACATAATTGTATTTACTCCATACACGCTGAAACTGCAATTTTTAATATTACCTCCATTAATATGCCCTCAATTGCTTTGTTTAATTTCTGGTCCCTTGACTGGACCTGTTTGTCTGAGGACTTTGCGAACCTATAAGATTTATAAAATGAGGTGCCTAAAGTGTTATGTCATGTCAGTATAATGTATGCTGTGAAGTGTAACCTGTTGATGAGACTGTTGTGTATATGCTATTTTAACCTCAATAAAAATTATTATATAAAAAAAAAATTGTTGTCTTGGAAGGTTATTTTTCTACTAGCTATTGCTTCTGCGCGCAGAGTCTCTGAGATTGCTGCCTTGCAATGCGACCCTCCTTATCTGATGGTTCATGCCGATAAGCCTGTTCTACAAACCAAGTTAGGTTTTCTTCCTAATGATGTGTCAATTTGCAACATCAATCAAGAGATTGTGGTTCCTTTCTCATGTCCTAATCCTCCTCCATTGAAGGAACGTTTAAAATGTATTTCTGGATGTTGTTTGAGTCTTGAAGTTCTATCTTTGGGCCACAAAGGAATTTAAACAAACCTCTTTCTCTGTTCCTTCTCTTTTCTGGGAAGCGTAGGGGTCAGAGCCTCTTCGACTTCCTTATCTTTTTGTCTGAGCAGTGTCATCCGCTGTTTCTATACTAAACGGGACATAAGCCTCCTCTGAGGATTACGGCTCATTCTACGAGAGCAGTGGTTCCTCTTGGGCGTTCAAAAATGACTCCTCTATGGATCAGATTTGTAAGGCGGCTATCTGGTTCTCCTTACATACTTTTTACAAAATTTTACAAGTTTGATGTTTTTGCTTCTGCTGAAGCAGCCTTCGTGAGAAAGGTTTTGCAGGCTGCGGTGCCCTCAGATTGGGGTCCGCATCTCTTTTTTCCCTCCCGTTGGCATTCCGTGTACTCTAGATCTTGGGTATATGTTTCCCACAAGTAAGGAATGCAGCTGTGGACTATTCCCATATTAAGATGGAAAACATAAATTATGCTTATCTGATCATTTAATTTCCATCTGTATGGGAAGAGTCCACAGCTCCCGCCTGTGTTCTCCGATGGGCGGCCCTAAATTTGATTTTTTTTTTTCTTCTGGCACAATTTTTACCCTGATATTTCTCCTGCTGTTCCTTGTTCCCTCGGCAGAATGACTGGAAGTGGAGGGGGGGGGTGTTTGGACCTTTGGCTGGGGTGTCTTTGCCTCCTCCTGGTGGCCAGGTTCAGTGTTTCCCACAAGCAAGGAATGCAGCTGTGGACTCTTCCCATACAGATGGAAATTAAATTATCAGGTAAGCATCATTTATGTTTTTTGACTAAACCTCAGGCACCTCTACACCTTTGTGTTATTCCTTTTTCCATTTCCCTTCGGTCGAATGACTGGGGATTATGGGTAGGGGAGTGACACTTTACAGCTTTGCTGTGGTGCTCTTTGCCTCCTCCTGCTGGCCAGTGGTGATATTCCCACTAGTAATTGTAATGACATTGTGTACTCTCCATACCCGGAAAGAAAGAAATTTATCAGGTACGCATACATTTTGTTTGTTTTTTCGATATAATAATTCTGCTCAAATCTTTTTCAAGGGAGTGTCTACTGTTCTCCCAGGGGTTCACTTCTTTTTTTCCCCTTCAAATTCAAGGTCCATCCAATTAAATAAATACTGATTGTGCTATAGCTGTAACTTACAGAGGTGTACAGGGCCGGCAGAAATGAAGTGTTGTGCACAATCTATGTATCTGTCGCACTTAGAGTTGCCACTTCGGCCATATTTCCCTGGACACTTATGAGTTACACATGCTGCAGGGTGTGCAGAGGGGAACATGAATTGCACCCCTGGACAGCACTCGAATAGTGATCCCGGAAAGCATTATTCATGTTCCTCACTGCACACCCTTGTGTAACTCATCAGTGGCTGGTGTCAACCCTAGTCGCGTTGCAATGAGCAAGCTTAGGTGGGAGGTAATGAGGGCGTGATTAAGTCGTCATGTGGGTCGCACAATATTTTAGATTACACTATCTGATAGATATTAGATATTAGGTTAGATATTAGAGGGAAGGATGGGTGATAGATGCATAACGATATATATATATATATATATATATATATATATATATATATTACATGATATAATTATTTAATTAACATCAACATTTGCAATTAGATTTGTCAGTTTAATGACCCTTTAAGGATTTTCCTTTTGTTGTGTTTAACAGTGCTTGATAAATCCACGGTCCTAAAATTGTAGGTTTGGGCCCTATCTTTTTATATGTTTCTATATATCATCCCTTTAAAACAAACCATTCACTAACTGCTGAGAAATCAGCATATGGCTCCTCAGTATTCTTAACGGCTCCTCTGTTTCAAGCAGATGTGCCAACCCCTGCTTTATTTCAATACGAATTATGATACAGATGCCCCTTTACTAGATTTTTTATACACCATTTCAGTTCTCTCGTGTACAGATTGCTTAGTAGTTTGGTTTGGCTCGTGCCTCAGTAAGAATTCCCTGATAAGCGCCGTAATTCATTTCTGGAGAGGGAGATGTACACAGAAAACAAGGCCAGAACTGATGCGGCTCCATCAGCGTCCGCACATAAAGTTTATGGAACGGCCATTATTAAGCTATGATTTCCACAACGTGACTTTTATCATCGTTATCCATCTCTGCTGCTGGCAGTATCACGTTCTGGCTGCCATCTCACGCTCACATACCACAACTCGATCCTGGCCGTAAAAAATGACAGCAGCTGCTTGTCTTGGCATTCAGCAAAGCTGTTAGATCACGAGAACAGATTATGGGTGGCTTGTTGATGTTGTGGTGTCACTTGGAGCAGATTACTGTTGTAAATGGGATCAAACTGAGACACACAGAGCAGAGAGTAGGATCTTGTGAAAGAGTTGTGACTTGCCAGACTGAGCCCTGGTATACCCAGATAATCACACTTCCTGCCCAGCATACTACACTGTCCCTTACTGTAACATATTGCTAAACCTGACACCTTTAACATTACAGCTTGTAATATAAGATGCTTAATTGTACACAGTCATTATTTATGTTGCCCCTTTTCCTGTATTATAAGTTTGAACATTGAGGATTTTTAAAAAAAACAGAGCACATGACAGCTTCACAAGTGTAACCCTGCGACATATCTCCCAAATTTGCAGTTTATCTGATCATTTCTGCTGAAGCCAAACCATGAAGATTTTGTTAACACAATGGCAGTGGCAAGCCCCGTCTTCTCCAGGCATGACTCTTCCTATTAAGGAAAATGGCGGGTGAAATTTGACCATTGGAAAACAGTTGCAGCAAACAAGATGTAAATGTTTTTCTCATTATGTTTAGACTGCTGATTTGTTAATCTATTGGGAGACTGCAGAAAAATGTTGGAATTACAAGGTGTTTACTGTAGCTACAAAGGTATTCCAATAGGTGTTTTACATGAATTAGCCTTGTTATTGCAACATGATATGTTAACTATTTCTATTTATAATAAATATATAGAGGTAGAAAATATGCTTTTTTCACACACACCTACACACACATATATATATATATATATATATATATACAGTTGTATGCAAAAGTTTAGGCACCCCTGACAATTTCCATGATTTTCATTTATTAATAATTAGGTGTTTGGATCAGCAATTTATTTTGATCTATTAAATAACTGAAGGACACAGTAATATTTCAGTAGTGAAATTAGGTTTATCGGATTAATAGAAAATGTGCAATATGCATTTAAACAAAATTAGACAGGTGTATAAATTTGGGCACACCAACAGAAATATTGCATCAATATTTAGTAGAGCCTCCTTTAGCAGAAATAACAGCCTCTAGACGCTTCCTATAGCCTGTAATGAGTGTCTGAATTGTGGATGACGGTATTTTGGACAATTCCTCCTTGCAGAACATCTCCAGTTCAGTTAGGTTTGATGGTTGCCGATCTTGGACAGCCTGCTTCAAATCACCCCACAGATTTTCAATAATGTTCAGGTCTGTGGACTGGGATGGCCATTCCAGAACATTGTACTTGTCCCTCTGCATAAATGCCAGAGTAGATTTTGAGCAGTGTTTTGGGTCGTCTTGTTGAAATATCCAGCCCCTGACTGATTCTTCAACATTCTCAACTATCTCAAATCCGATCAACTTGCTCCTTTGCAAATCTGATCAACTGAAGCTTCATTCTTAAAAGACCAAGAAGTGGTGACTGATCTAGTAGAAAGAGCTGTGATTCTCTGAGGCGGGAGACTGTCCCGCATCCAAATAAGCCTTGTGAATCAAAAGCTTTAACCAAGATGCCAAAGAAATGGCAGAGACTTTCTGAACTTTCCTGGAACCAGAAAAAACAACAGACTAGAAGTCTTTCTGAAATCCTTAGTAGCTTCAATATAGTATTTCAAAGATCTTACAACATCTATAGAATGTAAAGATCTTTCAAGAGCATTCTTAGGATTAGGACACAAACAGGGAACAACAATTTCCCTACTAATGTTGTTAGAATTCACAACCTTAGGAAGAAATTTAAACGAAGTCCGCAAAACGGCTTTATCCTGATGGAAAATCAGAAAAGGAGACTCGCAAGAGAGAGCAGAAACTCTTCTAGCTGAAGAGATAGCCAAAAGGAACAGCAGTTTCCAAGAAAGTAGTTTAATATCCAAAGAATGCATAGGCTCAAAAGGAGGAGCCTTCAAAACCAAATTAAGACTCCAAAGAGGAGAGATTGATTTAATAACAGGCTTGATACAAACCAAAGCCTGAACAAAACAGTGAATATCAGGAAGTTTAGCAATCTTTCTATGAAATAAAACAGAAAGAGCAGAGATTTGTCCCTTCAAAGTACTTGCAGACAAACCTTTATCCAAACCATCCTGAAGAAACTGTAAAATTCTAGGAATTCTTAAAGAATTCCAAAAGAATTTATGAGAAAAACACCATGATTACAAGCCTGTAGCATAGTTGTAATCACTGAGTCAGAGAAACCTCTATGACTAAGCACTAAGCGTTCAATTTCCATACCTTCAAATTTAGCGATTTGAGATCCTGATGGAAAAACGACCCTTGAGACAGAAGGTCTGGCCTTAAAGGAAGTGGCCAAGGTTGGCAACTGGACAAGATCCGCATACCAAAACCTGTGAGGCCATGCTGGTTCTATCAGAAACTCATGCGATTGTTCTATTACGATCTTGGAGAGCACCTTTGGAAGAAGAACTAGAGGCGGAAAAATGTAAGCAGGTTGGTAAAACCAAGGAACTGCTAAAGCATCCACTATCTCTGCCTGAGGATCCCTGGACCTGGAAAGGTACCTGGGAAGCTTCTTGTGTAGATGGTAAGCCATCAGATCTATTTCGGGAAGACCCCACATCTGAACAATCTGACAAAATACATCTGGGATTTAAGAATATCAATTGTGATATCCGAGTATAATCCCCTGCACCATTGATTTAGCATGCAAAGCTGTAGAGATCTCATATGAAAACGAGCAAAGGGGGTCGCGTCCGATGCTGCAGTCATGAGACTTAAAACTTCCATGCACATAGCCACTGAAGGGAATGATCAAGACTGAAGGTTTAGACAGGTTGAAACCAACTTCAAACGTCTCTTGTCTGTTAAAGACAGAGTCATGGGCACTGAATCTATCTGGAAACCTAAAAAGGTGACCCTTGTCTGAGGAACCAATAAACTCTTTGGTAAATTGATCCTCCAACCATGTCTTTGAAGAAACAACACAAGTTGATTTGTGTGAGATTCTGCTAAATGAAAAGATTGAGCCAGTACCAAGATATCGTCCAAATAAGGAAATACCACAATACTCTGCTCTCTGATTACAGATAGAAGGGCACCAAGAACCTTCAAAAAGATTATTGGAGCTGTCGCTAGGACAAATGGTAGAGCAACAAATTGGTAATGCTTGTCTAGGAAAGAGACTCTCAGAAACCGATAGTGGTCTCGATGAATCGGAATGTGAAGATATGCATCCTGTAACTCTATTGAGGATATGCAATGACCTTGCTGATCAAAAGGCAGAATAGTCCTTATAGTCACCATCTTGAAATTTGGGACCCTTACAAATTGATTCAAAAACTTCAGATCCAGAACTGGTCTGAATGAATTTTCTTCTTTGGGATAATGAATAGATTTGAATAGAAACCCAGACCCTGTTCCAGAAATTGAACTGGTACAATTACAGCTGAAAGCTCCAGATCTGAAACACACTTCAGAAAGGCCTGAGCTTTCACAGGATTTGTTGGAACGTGAGAGAGAAAAAATCTTCTCACAGGAGGTCTTATTCTGAAACCTATGTGATACCCCTGAGAGACAATATTCTGAATCCAATGATTCTGAGCAGAACCTTCCCAAACATCTTGAAATAATTTCGCGCCAAACAACCTGGCATCAACTAAGACACAAGAAATGACGAACTTGGGTCATTATAGACTTGCATTCGCAGCAAAAACTTCTCAAATTGGAAAAAGACTATGCCCCAGGTAAGACAAACTTCCTAAAACATGATTCCCATAATGAAACTGCAAGACTGCAAAATGAAATACATGTATACCTAAATCATGGCAAATATAAGTAAATACATATATTTAGAACTTTATATAAATTCATAAAGCGCCAACCATAGCTGAGAGGGTCTTAAATAATGATATATACTTACCGAAAGACACCCATCCACATATAGCAGATAGCCAAACCAGTACTGAAAACTATCAGCGGAGGTAATGGTATAAGAGTATATAGTTGATCTGAAAAGGGAGGTAGGAGATGAATCCCTACGACCGATAACAGAGAACCCTTGAATAGATTTTCTGTGAGAAAAACCATAAAAAAATCAATAGGCAATACTCTCTTCACATCTCTCTGACAAACACTGTACTCTGAGAGGAATTGGGCTTTAGAATGTTTAGAAGAGCTTATCATAGAAGAAATCAAGCACAAACTTACTTCACCACCTCCATAGGAGGGACAATTTGTAAAACTGAGTTGTGGGTGTGGTACAAGGTGTATTTATAGGCATTTTGAGGTTTGGGAAACTTTGCCCCTTCTGGTAGGATTGTATATCCCATACATCACTAGCTCATGGACTCTTGCCAATTACATGAAATATATACACATATACTTAAATATATATGTATATAGATATTTATATATGTGTGTATGTATGTATATGTATGTGTGTGTATATATATATATATATGTATATATATATAATGTTAGTGATATTTTAGATGGATTTTAATTGATCACTTCTAATGAAGATGCGCTAAAACTTAATTTTTAATCTAGCTGTGCCATTCTAATACCACACACTGTCGATGCCCACTTCAAAAATAATATTTTTTGTCAGCTAAAAGTTTAAACTGTTAGCCAGTCAGCACTCTAGCTACAATAAAAGTGTCATTGGGATAGAGAGCAAATAATTACTACAGATGCAAGTCTCTCAGGGGTTCTCTGACAGCACAGGGATTTTCGGATCATCAGGAGGCGAGGTTACCAATCAGTGTTTTAGAACAATTTTCAAGGCCCTTCAAGTTTGGCCTCTGTTAAAAATAGAGTCTCATCTCCGTGTCCAGACAGACAATGTCACAGCAGTAGCTTTTATCAACCATCAGGAGGGAACTCGCAGTTTCCTGGCTATGATGGATGTGTCTCTGATTCTGTACTGGGCAGAAGCAAATTCTTGTCTACTCTCTGCAATTCATATTCCAGCAGTGAACAACTGTTTGGCAGACTTTTTTCAGTTGTCAATCTCTACATCCAGGTGAGAGTGGTCTCCTCACCAGGATGTGTTCAATCAGATTGTGGATCTTTGGGGTCACCAAGAAATAGATCTGATGGCCTCTCATTTGAACAACAACCTCACAGGTACTTGCAAGGTACAGGGATCCTCAGGAAGAGTTAGTAGATGCTCTAGTAGTTCCTTGGTCATTTCAACCTGCTTGTCTGTTTCCTCCTCTGCTTCTTACTCCTAGTGTGGTTTCCAAGATAGGGCTAGAGATGTTGTCTGTAATCCTGATTGCCCCAGCTTGGCCTCACAGGATTTGGTATGATGATCTGGTTTAGATGTCCAGTTCCCCTTTTTGCCTCTTCCTCTACGGTCAGACCTTCTGTCCCAAGGTACGTTTTCCATCCAGATCTCAAGTCTCTAACCTTGATGGCATGTAAATTGAACGCTTAGTCCTTAGACATAGGAGTTTCTCTGATTCGGTGATTGAGAAACCCATATTCAGGCTTGTAAGCCTGTAACTAGGAAAATCTATTACAGAGTCTGGAAGGCCTGTATTTCACGGTGTATCAACCATGGGTTTTCCTGTCATTCTTTACGAATTCCTAGGATTCTGCAGTTTTTTCAAGATGGTCTAGAGAAGGGCCTATCTGTCAGTTCTCTGATGGGGAAGATTTCTGCTTTTTTAGTTTTGTTCCACAGAAAGATTGCTTATCTTCCTGATGTTCATAGTTCAGGCTCTGGTTAGTATTAAGCCTGTAACCAAGCTAATTGCTACTCAATGGAATCTTAACCTCATGTTAACGGTTCTGCAGGCTCCTCGTTTTGAACCTATGACTAAATTGGAAATTAAACTACTATCTTGGAAAATGTTATTTATTTTGGCTATTTCTTCTGCTAGAAGAGTTTCTGAGTTGTCTGCTCTTGTGAACCTTCTTAACTGATTTTTTTTCAGGATAAGGCTGTTTTACAGACGTCATTTAATTTGTCTAAGGTTGTTTCTTCATAAAACATTAGCAGAGAGATTGTTGTTTATTCTTTGTGTCCTAAACCTAAGAATGCTTCTGAAAGATCTCTCCATTATTTGGTTGTTGTTAAGGCATTGAAATATTATATTGATGCTACTAAGGATTTTAGACAAACTTCCATTTTTTTTGTTGTTATTTTTTTTCTTCCTGTCCTAGGAAGCTTCTGCTGTTTCTTTAGCCTTTTGTTTAAAACTTTTGATTCACAAAGCTTATTTGGGGACAAGCCAGCCTCCACAGCAGTGAGTAACTGCACTAATTGGGCTTTCAAGAATGAGGCTTCAGTTGATCAGATTTGCTAGGTACTTGTCCTTCTTTGTATACCTTTACTAAATTCTACCATTTTGATGTTTTTGCTTCTTCTGAAGCAGCTTTTGGTAGAAAGGTTCTTCAGGCAGTTTTCTCAGTTTGATTTGTTCGCCTGTTTGCTTGTTTTTGTGCATTAACAAAAAAATATTGGGGTTGTGGATTTATTTTCTCAGTGTAAAAGATGTTTCTTTCTTAATATTAGGAGAGTCCACGGCTTAATTTCTTATTTGTGGAAAATACAGAACCTGTCCACCAGGAGGAGGCAAAGACACTCCAGCCAAAGGCTTAAATACCTCCCCCACTTCCCTCATATCCCAGTCATTCTTTGCCTTTTGTCACAGGAGCTTGACAGAGAAGTGTCAGAAGATACAGAGTAGTTCCTTATGAAGGGTATCTACCTGAAATGGGAATGAAGTTTTAAGTAGTCTTGTCAGCCTCTCAGTAATATCATTGACAAAAGTTAGTTTCTGGAGATGCAGGGAGAGTCGTTCTGCGAAATCATCCAGACTTGTATTAACAGCTCCTAAGCAATCAGTGTTGACGAGTTTCACTGCCTGCTTTTATCTCTCAAGTCCATGTCAGGAGCGATGCTACAAGACTGTCACACTGGAGAGGCTGTGTGTCTGTTCCACAACATAGATTCCGGTAAGATCGTTTCATTTTTTACACATATGGTAATGCTAGAAGATAGGGTCACAGTGTGGCTCCTTTTATCCGTATGGAATCAAGGGTTAATATCTCTTGAGGGGGGATTATTGAACAGTGGGGATTAATCTCATAAATATGTATTTGATTTATACTGCGTTATATGTTAGATGTTTTCTGAGGCTCATAGGCTGAGGTTGGAACATACAGGTTACTTTCACATTAGAGCTGTGCAGCTTTACAAGCTTGGCACGCTTTTTCCTTAGCGGAAGCGGTCCTAGGTTGCGCTCCATGTGACTGGGTGTGGTCGTAGTTTCACTTCCTACTTTCTGACTGTGCTGGTTATTGGAGAGAAGCAGTTTACTATGTGTGCCTGGGTCATAGGAAGTGGTGAGTGCCCCAGCCATTGAGGGTATAAAGGTGCAGTTTTTATATTTTATATAACGTTCACTATTGTTATATTAGGACATTGCCCATAGCTATGGAGGACTATGATGTTTTAGAGGGTACTCCCTCTATACCTAAGACTAATGCCTGTTTATATTGTGAGGAGGCCGAGGTATACCCACCCTCTCAGTTATGTTCCACATGCCTAGAAAAAGTGATTATGTCAAAAAAGGTTAACATGTTTGATACCACTGAGCCTTCCACCTCTGAGGGGTCTCTGTCCCGTGAGGTTTGCACACTTCTTTAATCTCCTAATACACATGCAATTTCCCATAGCATGCCTGATCCTCCATCTGGAGGAGGCCTTTTACCACCAGACTTCACTGCACAGTTACAAATGGTGGTGTCTGTGGCTATTAGTGCTTCATCTCGCCTTGCTCAGCACAAGGTCAAATATTGCTATCCTTCCCAGGGGTCATCATCTAGTTTATTGGCTATAGCTGATAGACGGTTATCTGATTATGAAGTTATTTCTGATACTTCAGAGTGTGAGCTTTCTTGGTCTGAATCGCCTGCCTCTAAGCCTCCGATTGCGGAGGGAACAGATTTTAGATTTTGGATGGAGCACTTGTGCTTTCTTTTAAAGGAAGTTCTGGCTACCTTAGAGGTTCCAGAGGCCAAACTGCCTGAAGAACCTTTAATTCCTAAACTGGATAGAGTTTACAAAGACAGGGTTGTTCCTCAGACTTTCCCTGTTCCTGTAAAGATGGCAAACATTATTAAGAACGAATGGGAGAGGATTGTTTTTTCCTTCACCCCTTTGTCTGCCTTTAAGAAACTGTTCCCGGTCCCGGACTCTCAATTGGAGTTGTGGGGTTCCGTCCCTAAGGTGGATGGGCGCTGTCTACATGCTTGCAAAACACACTACTATCCCACTAGAGGATAGTAAGTTGTTCAAAGAGCCCATGGATAAGAAGATGGAAACTCTGTTAAGAAAGATGTTTCCACATTCGGGATATTTATTTCAACCAGCGGCGGCAATTGGCGCAGTTGTAGCAGCGCTTACCTACTGGTGTTACTCTTTATCGGAATTGATCGAGGTGGAAGGTCCCCTCAATATTATTCTTGATAGCATTAATGCTTTAAGGGTCACTAATTCTTTTATTTGTGATGTGAATATGCAAATTATTAAATTAAATGCTAAAACTGCTAGGTTTTCTGTTCAGGCCGCCAGGTTCTGTGGCTGAAGTCCTGGTCTGCGGACTTGACTTCCAAGTACAGACTACTTTCCCTTCCATTCAAGGGTACAATTTTGTATGGTCCAGGCCTGGACTCCATTATTTCCATGGTTACAGGGGGCAAGGGTGCCTTCCTACCGCAAGATGAAAAGAACAGATCTAAGGGACAATCTAATAATCTTTGTTACTTTCGTTCTGATAAGTCCCAGCACCTGCAATCCTCCACGAAGGCCGAGCAACCAAAGACTTGGAAGCCGGCTCAGTCCAAGCAGAGCAAGAAGCCCGCTGAGACTAAATTTGCATGCAGGGGTCGCCCCTGGTCCATCTATGGATCAGGTAGGGGGCAGAGTTTCGCTCTTCTCAGAAGCTTGGTTCAGGGATGAGCAGGATCCTTGGGTCCTGGAGGTCATTGCTCAGGGTTACATAATTCGGGATCTGTCCTCATTTGGAGTCATTGTCCCGGTTCCCATAGAGGAACAAGGCTTGGGATACTACTCAAAACTTTTCGTGGTCCCAAAGAAGGAGGAGACTTTCTGCCTTTTTCAGGACCTAAAGTGCTTAAACAAGTTTCTTAATGTCCCCTTGTTCAAGATGGAGACAATAAGGTCTATCCTTCCCTTAGTCCAGAAGGGACAGTAAATGACCACTATAGATCTGAAGGATGCTTACATTCATGTCCCAATCCACAGGGAACACTTTCCGTTTCTAAGGTTTGCCTTCTTGGACCAGCACTTCCAGTTTATTGCTCTTCTGTTTTGGCCTAGCTACTGCCCCAATGATTTTCACAAAGGTTCTGGGGGCTCTCTTAACAGTGGCCAGAACCCAGGGTATTGCAGTAGCAACTTACTTGGACGCTATTCTGGTACAAGCACCATCCTTTTGTCTAGCGGAAGAACATTCTGAATCTCTTCTCTCTCTTCTTCGATCCCATGGAAGATAAACTTAGAAAAGTGTTTTCTTATTCCTAGCACCAGGGTAGAATTCCTGGGCACTATATTAGACTCACTAGTCATGAGGATATTTCTTTCAGACCAGAGATGCTGCAAGCTGTCTTCGGCATGTCTTATCCTCCAGACCTCCTCAAGGCCCTCTGTGGCGCAGTGTATGGAGGTGATTTGTCTCATGGAGTCCAGCATGGACATAATTCCCTTTGCCAGGTTCTGTCTCAGACTGTTACAGCTGTGCATGCTGAGACAGTGGAACAGCAATCGTTTGGATCTGTCTCAACAGATCTCTCTGGACAAGATCACCTGTTCTGAGGGACATCCTTTTTAAGACCATCCTGAGAGATTATGGCTACAGATGCAAGTCTTTCAGGATGGGGAGCAGTTTGGGGAGCCCAGAAGCCTCAATGCCTTTGGTCTCGGGAGGAGAGCTCTCTGGAACTTCGAGCAATCTTCAATGCTCTGAAGGCTTGGCCCCATCTGGGTTCGTCCCAGTTTATCAGATTCCAATCAGACAATATCACCTCTGTGGCTTACATCAACCACCAGAGAGAAACAAGGAGCTCCCTAGCAATGAGGGAGGTATCTCGGATTCTGGAGTGGGCGGAGGCCCACAACTGTTCGCTGTCATCGATCCACATTCCAGGTGTGGACAACTGGGAAGCAGATTATCTCAGCAGACAATACTTTCATCCGGAGTAATGGTCTCTCCATCCTGAGGTTTTTGCGGAGATATGCAACAGGTGGGAGACTCCGGAGATAGATCTCATGGCGTCCAATCTCAATACCAAGCTACCCAGGTATGGGTCGAGATCCAGGGATCTTCAGGCGGAGCTAATAGATGCATTAGTGGTGCCTTGGAGGTTCAGTCTAATATACCTTTTCTTTCATGTAATTGGCAAGAGTCTATGAGCTAGTGACATATGGGATATACAATCCTACCAGGAGGGGCAAAGTTTCCCAAACCTCAAAATGCCTATAAATACACCCCTCACCACACCCACAATTCAGTTTTACTAACTTTGCCTCATATGGAGGTGGTGAAGTAAGTTTGTGCTAAGATTTCTACGTTGATATGCGCTTCTCAGCATTGTTGAAGCCTGATTCCTCTCAGAGTACAGCGAATGTCAGAGGGACGTGAAGGGAGTATTACTTATTTGAATACGATGATTTCCCTAATGGGGTCTATTTCATAGGTTCTCTGTTATCGGTCGTAGAGATTCATCTCCTACCTCCCTTTTCAGATCGACGATATACTCTCAATTTACCATTACCTCTACTAATAACTGTTTTAGTACTGGTTTGGCTATCTGCTATATGTGGATGGGTGTCTTTTGGTAAGTATGTTTTTTATTACTTAAGACACCTCAGCTATGGTTTGGCACTTTATGCATTTATATAAAGTTCTAAATATATGTATTGTACTTATATTTGCCATGAGTCAGGTTCATGTATTTCCTTCAGCAGACTGTCAGTTTCATATTTGGGGAATTTAAACATTTTAAGAAATGTATTTCTTACCTGGGGTTTAGTCTGTTTTTCAATTGACTACTTCTTGCTATTGCGGGTATTAGGCCCGCGGGTGCGTCAAATGCAGAAAAAATTTTTGGCACAAAAAAAGACGTTTATGACGCAACTTCGTCATTTCCGGCGTCATACGTGACGCCGAGACCTTTCACGCGGCGGCGTCATTAGTGACCCGAGTGTGTCATTTCCGGTTATTTTGGGTGCCAAAAAAGTTTACTTTACGTTGTGCGTCATACTTGGCGCCAAATTTTTTTCATTATTTCAATACCCCTTGTATGTTTGCCTCTTGCTTTTTCCTATCAGAGGCCTATGCTATTGCATTTTTTTCCCATTCCTGAAACTGTCATATAAGGAAATAGATAATTTTGCTTTATATGTTGTTTTTTCTCTTACATTGTGCAAGATGTCCCAATCTGATCCTGCCTCAGAAGTTTCTGCTGGAACATTGCTGCCTGACATCGGTTCTACCAAAGCTAAGTGCATTTTTTGTAAAATTGTAGAAATTATTCCACCGAATGTCATTTGTAATAGTTGTCATGATAAACTTTTACATGCAGATAATGTGTCCATCAGTAATAGTACAATGCCAGTTGCAGTTCCTTCAACTTCTAATGTGCATGATATACCTGTAAATTTTAAAGAATTTGTTTCTGATTCTATTATGAAGGCTTTGTCTGCATTTCCACCTTCTAATAAATGTAAAAGGTCTTTTAAAACTTCTCATTTAGCTGATGAAATTTCAAATGACCAACAATATAATAATTTATCCTCTTCTGATGAGGATCTATCTGATTCAGAAGATCCTTCCTCAGACATTGACACTGACAAATCTACTTATTTATTTAAAATAGAGTATATGCGTTCTTTATTAAAAGAAGTGTTAATTACTTTGGATATTGAGGTAACCAGTCCTATTGACGTTCAGTCTAATAAACGTTTAAATGCTGTTTTTAAACCTCCTGTGGTTTCTCCAGGGGTTTTTCCCATTCCTGAGGCTATTTCTGATATGATTTCTAGGGAATGGAATAAGCCAGGTTCTTCTTTTATTCCTTCTTCAAGGTTTAAAAAAATTGTATCCTTTACCAGCAAAATCTATAGAGTTTTGGGAAAAAATCCCCAAAGTTGATGGGGCTATTTCTACTCTTGCTAAACGTACCACTATTCCTATGGAAGATAGTACTTCCTTTAAGGATCCTGTAGATAGGAAGCTTGAATCTTATCTAAGGAAGGCCTATTTATATTCAGGTCATCTTCTCAGACCTGCTATTTCTTTGGCTGATGTTGCGGCTGCATCAACTTTCTGGTTGGAAAATTTAGCGCAACATGAATTGGATTCTGACATATCTAGCGTTATTCGCTTACTGCAACATGCTAATCATTTTATTTGTGATGCCATTTTTGATTGATGTTAGATCCATGTCTTTAGCTGTATTAGCTAGAAGAGCTTTGTGGCTTAAGTCTTGGAATGCTGATATGACATCTAAATCTAGATTACTATCTCTTTCTTTCCAGGCTAATAATTTATTTGGTTCTCAGTTGGATTCTATTATTTCAACTATCACTGGGGGAAAAGGAGTTTTTCTGCCTCTGGATAAAAAAACCTAAGGGTAAATCTAAGGCTTCTAACCGTTTTCGTTCCTTTCGTCAGAATAAGGAACAAAAACTCAATCCTCCCCCCAAGGAATCTGCTTCCAATTGGAAGCCTTCCTCAAATTGGAATAAATCCAAGCCATTTGGGAAACCAAAGTCAGCCCCTAAGTCCGCATGAAGGTGCGGCCCTCATTCCAGCTCAGCTGGTAGGGGGCAGATTAAGGTTTTTCAAGGATTTTTGGATAAAATCTGTCCAAAATCATTGGATTCAGAGCATTGTCTCTCAGGGGTATCGAATAGGATTCAAAGTAAGACCTCCTGTGAGAAGATTTTTTTCTCTCACGCATCCCTGTAAATCCAGTAAAAGCTCAGGCTTTTCTGAAGTGTGTTTCAGACCTGGAGTCTTCAGGGGTAATCATGCCAGTTCCTCCTCAGGAACAAGGTTTGGGGTTTTATTCAAACCTATTCATTGTACCAAAGAAAGAAAATTCATTCAGACCAGTTCTGGATCTGAAAATTTTGAATCGTTATGTAAGAGTACCAACTTTCAAGATGGTGACTATAAGGACTATTCTGCCTTTTGTTCAGCAAGGACATTATATGTCCACAATAGACTTGCAGGATGCATACCTTCATATTCCGATTCATCCAGAACACTATCAGTCTCTGAGATTCTCTTTTCTAGACAAGCATTACCAATTTGTTGCTCTCTTCCATTTGGCCTAGCAACAGCTCCATGAATCTTTTCAAAGGTTCTGGGTGCCCTACTATCTGTAATCAGAGAACAGGGTATTGCGGTGTTTCCTTATTTGGACGATATCTTGGTACTAGCTCAGTCTTTACATACTGCAGAATCTCACACAAATCAACTAGTGTTGTTTCTTCGGAAACATGGTTGGAGGTTCAGTTTACCAAAAAGTTTCTTGATTCCTCAGACAAGGGTCACCTTTTTAGGCTTCCAGATATATTCAGTGTCCATGACTCTGTCTCTAACAGACAAGAGACGTTTAAAATTGGTCGCAGCATGCCACCACCTTCAGTCTCAGTCATTCCCTTCAGTGGCTATGTGCATGGAAGTTTTAGGTCTCATGACTGCAGCATCGGACGCGATCCCCTTTGCTCGTTTTCACATGAGACCTCTACAGTTTTGCATGCTGAATTAATGGTGCAGGGATTATACAAAGATATCACAATTAATATCCTTGAATCCCATTGTACGACACTCTCTGACATGGTGGATAGATCACCATCGTTTGGTTCAAGGGGCTTCTTTTGTTCGGCCAACCTGGACTGTGATCTCAACAGATGCAAGTCTTTCAGGTTGGGGATCTCTGACAGCACAAGGGGTTTGGAAATCTCAAGAGGCGAGATTACCAATAAATATTTTAGAACTCCGTGCAATTCTCAGGGCTCTTCAGTTTTGGCCTCTGCTAAAGAGAGAACCGTTCATTTGTTTTCAGACAGACAATATCACAACTGTGGCTTAAGTCAATCATCAGGGTGGGACTCACAGTCCCCAAGCTATGAAAGAAGTATCTCGGATACTTGCTTGGGTGGAATCCAGCTCCTGTCTAATCTCTGCGGTGCATATCCCAGGTGTAGACAATTGGGAGGCGGATTATCCCAGCCGCCAGACTTTACTTCCAGGGGAGTGGTCTCTCCATCCAGATGTGTTTTCTCAGAATGTTCAGATGTAGGGTCTTCCAGAGATAGATCTCATGGCCTCTCATGTAAACAAGAAACTTCCCAGATACCTGTCCAGGTCCAGGGATGTTCAGGCGGAAGCAGTGGATGCACTGACACTTCCTTGGTGTTATCATCCTGCTTAAATCTTCCCGCCTCTAGTTCTCCTTCCAAGAGTGATCTCCAAAAGCATCATGGAACAGTCTTTTGTGTTGCTGGTGGCTCCAGCATGGCCACACAGGTTTTGG
The DNA here is from genome assembly GCF_027579735.1 of Bombina bombina. Taxonomy (NCBI): domain Eukaryota; kingdom Metazoa; phylum Chordata; class Amphibia; order Anura; family Bombinatoridae; genus Bombina; species Bombina bombina. The sequence continues at coordinate 10,570,153 of NC_069510.1, read as the reverse complement.
TATGCGGATCTGGTTCGGATGTCCAGTTGCCTGCCTTGGCCACTTCCGTTACGGCCGGACCTACTATCTCAAAGTCCGTTTTTCCATCAGGATCTCAAATCATTAAATTTGAAGGTATGGAAATTGAACGCTTAGTTCTAAGTCATAGAGGTTTCTCTGACTCAGTGATTAATACTATGTTACAAGCTTGTAAATCTGTCTCTAGAAAGATTTATTATAGAGTTTGGAAGACTTACATTTCATGGTGTTCTTCTCATAAATTCTCCTGGCATTCTTTTAGAATTCCTAGAATTTTACAGTTCCTTCAGGATGGTTTGGATAAGGGTTTGTCTGCAAGTTCCTTGAAAGGTCAAATCTCTGCTCTTTCTGTTTTATTTTACAGAAAGATTGCTATACTTCCTGATATTCACTGTTTTGTACAGGCTTTAGTTCGTATTAAGCCTGTCATTAAATCAATTTCTCCTCCTTGAAGTCTTAATTTGGTTCTGAAGGCTTTACAGGCTCCTCCATTTGAGCCTATGCATTCTTTGGACATTAAACTACTTTCTTGGAAAGTGTTGTTCCTTTTGGCTATCTCTTCTGCTAGAAGAGTTTCTGAGCTATCTGCTCTTTCTTGTGAGTCTCCTTTTCTGATTTTTCATCAGGATACGGCAGTTTTGCGGACTTCTTTTCAATTTTTACCTAAGGTTGTGAATTCTAACAACATTAATAGAGAAATTGTTGTCCCTTCCTTGTGTCCTAATCCTAAGAATTCTTTGGAAAGATCCTTACATTCTTTGGATCTGCTAAGAGCTTTGAAATATTATGTGGAAGCTACTAAAGATTTCAGGAAGACCTCCAGTCTATTTGTTTTATTTTCTGGTCCTAGGAAAGGTCAGAAGGCTTCTGCTATTTCCTTGGCTTCTTGGTTGAAACTTTTGATTCATCAAGCTTATTTGGAGTCGGGTCAGGTCCCGCCTCAGAGAATTACAGCACATTCTACTAGATCAGTCTCCACTTCGTGGGCTTTTAAGAATGAAGCTTCAGTTGATCAGATTTGCAAAGCGGCGACTTGGTCCTCTTTACATATATTTACTAAATTCTACCGTTTTGATGTATTTGCTTCTTCGGAAGCAGTTTTTGGTAGAAAAGTTCTTCAGGCAGCTGTTTCAGTTTGATTCTTCTGCTTTTGTTTTAAGTTTTTTTTCTTTCAAAAATGAAATGAACTTATTTTTTTGGGTTGTGGATTAATTTTTTCAGCGGAATATGGCTGTTTTTATTTTTATTCCCTCCCTCTCTAGTGACTCTTGAGTGGAAGACTCCACATCTTGGGTATTGATATCCCATATGTCACTAGCTCATGGACTCTTGCCAATTACATGAAAGAAAACATAATCTATATAAGAACTTACCTGATAAATTAATTTCTTTCATATTGGCAAGAGTCCATGAGGCCCACCCTTTTTATTGTGGTTATGATTTTTTGTATAAAGCACAATTATTTCCAAATCTCCTTTGTTGATGCTTTCTACTCCTTTCTTTATCACCCCACTGCTTGGCTATTCGTTAAACTGAATTTTGGGTGTGGTGAGGGGTGTATTTATAGGCATTTTGAGGTTTGGGAAACTTTGCCCCTCCTGGTAGGATTGTATATCCCATATGTCACTAGCTCATGGACTCTTGCCAATATGAAAGAAATGAATTTAACAGGTAAGTTCTTACATAAATTATGTTTTTTCGCCATTACCTCTCCTTCCTCGAGTAGTGGCCCACATCAATGCAGGAGCGGGCATCAGTGATACTGATTGATCCATCGTGGTTGTGGTTCACGGATCTAATGGGGATGTTGTCATCTCCTCCATGGAAGTCACCTTGTTGCAGGGATCTGCTGGAACAAGCTCCTTTTCTTCATCAAATTCTAGATTTTCTGAGGCTGACTGCGTGGAGATTGAATGCTTAGTCCTAGCCAAGAGAGGTTTTTCTGAGAGAGTTATTGATACTCTCATTCAAGCTTGTAAGACGGTTACTCATCACATCTATCATAAGGTGTGGAGGACCTATTTATTCTGGTGTGAAGAGCGAGTGTGGATTCCCCTGGCATAAGGTCAGGGTTTCCAGGATTATTTCCTTTCTCCAGGATGTTCTGGAGAAGGGCCTTTCTGCTAGCTCCCTTAAGAGACAGATTTCGTCCCTATCTATTTTACTGCACAAGAGGCTCGCTGAGCTTCCAGATGTTCAATCTTTTTTTCAGGCTCTGGCTAGAATCAGGCCTGTGTTTATATCTAGCGCTCCACCTTGGAGTTTAAATCTTGTTCTTAAAGGTTTGCAGAATGTTCCCTTTGAGCCTATGCATGTAGTTGACATTAAATTACTGTCTTGGAAGGTTCTTTTTCTACTGGCCATTGCTTCGGCGCGCAGAGTCTCTGAAATGGCTGCCTTGCAATGTGTGCCTCCTTACCTAGTATTTCATGTTGATAAGGCTGTTCGTCGTACTGGGTTAGGTTCTCTTCTTAAGGTTGTTTCAGATTGCAACATCAATCAGGAGATTGCTGTTTCTTCCTTGTGTCCTAATCCTCCTCCTTCGAAGGAACAGTTACGTCATAATTTGGATGCGGTTCGGGCCTTGAAGTTCTATCTTCAGGCTACGAAGGAGTTTAAACAGACTTCTTTGTTTGTTGTCTATTCTGGGAAGCGTAGGGGGCAGAATACCTCGTCCTCTTCCTTATTTTTTTGGTTGAGGAGCATTATTCGCTTAACTTATGAGACAGCGGGACATAAGCCTCCTCAGAGGATAAAGACTCATTGACGTTCATTTTACATTTTTGCTTTTGGGAGAAAGGTTTTGCAGGCTGTGGTGCCCTCAGAATAGGGTCCGCCTCCTTTTCTGACCTCCCGTTCATTTAGTGTCCTCTGGAGCTTGGGTATATGTTTCCCACAAGTAAGGAATGAAGCCGTGGACTATCCTCATATTTAGAAGGAAAACATAAATTATGCTTACCAGATCATTTCCTTCCCTTCTGTATGAGGAGAGTCCACAGCCCCTGCCCGTATTCTCCGATGGGAGGACCTAAATTTTGTTTTGATCTTCTGGCACCTTTTACACCCTGATATTTCTCCTACTGTTCCTTGTTCCCTCGGCAGAATGACTGGGATAAGAGGGAGGTCGGGGAGGTATTTAAGCTTTTGGCTGGGGTGTCTTTGCCTCCTCCTGGTGGCCTGGTTCTATATTTCCCACAAGTAAGGAATAAAGCTGTGGACTCTCCTCATACAGAAGGAAAGGAAATTATCTGGTAAGCATCATTTGTTTTTTCAATCTCTTTCTTTATGTTATTACTTGTGGACTCCACAGCGTGGGTATTAGTTTCCAAAGATTCCTAAACCCCAAGAGCTCTATAAAACCCCTACCACTTTACACTTACATGAGGTATGTGTGACGTGGGAGGGATTTTATAAAGCTCTTGGGGTTTGGGAATCTTTGCCTCCTCCTAGGAGTAAATTCCCAAGGTTAAGGATTGTGGACTCTCACCACCATGAAATAAATACATTTATCAGGTAAGCATATTTTTGCTATTCGTCTAAACGGAGCGTTCCCTGCACTTTTGGAAGTAAAGGAAAGACAAGCCCAGTGCAATATAGCACTGCACAACTGTAAGGGCACCATTAATGCAGAAACATATGTATGCATTTTGGAGCAACATACACTGCCATCCAGACATCTTTTTCAGGGACGTCCCTGCATTTTCCAGCAGGACAACGCCAAACCACATTCTGCCCGGATTACAAGCGCATGGTTGCGTAAGCAGAGAGTGTGGGTGCTAGCATGGCCTGCCTGCAGTCCTGACCTGTCTCTGAGAATGTTTGGTGCATTATGAAGTTTTGTACAATATACTTCTATTAGCAAAAATGCATATGCACGTGCCCAGTGAATGGTCGTGCACCAGTATTCAAACACCATGCCTGCTCAGAGAGTGTTGTGTATTGTTTCTGAGAGGACATCATTTGTGTCATACAATCCACTGCTGACCCTCTGAGAAAGTGCAGTGTTTGAATATTGTTGCACCGACCCTCGCAAGATATGTGTGTATGCTTCAGAAAAACAGTAATAACGTTTACTAGAACTATTTCTACTAATGCAAGTATATTGAAGAAATGCTTCTTTTTATATTGCAATGCACCTTTTAATTTTGTCCTTACTATCCCTTTAATTTATAAAAAAAAAGAAAGCATGTTTTTTTTTTCTAACCTATCCTGTCTGGTTGTGGTTATGTCTGTAATTAGTATTGGGCACCATTGCAAGCTGTGTGTGTATTCCTAAAGCATTTGATGCTGCTGTAGGCGGCCTCTGAAGCTCAGTAAAACCTCTAGGGCTTTATATCAGGGAACCATTCTCACTTGATCAGGACGGTCCTTAGCTGCTGAAGAGTCTCTAGTGGCTTCATGATGACAGAGCACTTGTTGGTTAACAAAGTGATACATTTGTCGCTGAGATTCTACTGGCTGTAGATGCTGCCATCAGTTATGGTTGTACTTTAGGGCTGTGGCTGCTATTAGACCAGCCTGGTGATATCCTAAGCAGCTTTAGCTATTCTCATTATACAGTTTTTATTCTCTCTGTAGTGAGAGAAATCTCTCCAAATTTAGTAACCCACTTTAGGGCTAGATTACAAGCGGCGCGCTAATTGTTGCTCGTGAGCAAAAAGGGTTTTATCGCAGCTGTAAATGCAAACGCTTAAGCACAATTGAAGTTGGGTTAGCGTGACCTTAGAGCGCTGGTTAACTATTTTGTGAAACAAAAAATTGTCACAAAACACACAAAAAAATGACTAAGTACAGAACACCATCTAATAAAAATGAATATAAATAAATATTGCACAAAAAAGTTATAAAGGCTCAAAGATATGAAGTCTCAGGTGTTAGGGAAAAATGCAGGCAAAGATCTTTAACACAGAGATACATACAAATTAATTTCTTAGTATTTATGTCTGTGTATATATGTATTTCTTTCCTAAGATATGGTGAGTTCACTGAATCATCAATTACTAGTGGGAATATCACTCCTTGCCAGCAGGAGGAGGCAAAGGGCACTACAGCAAAGCTGCTATATACACTATGTCACTTCCCTTACCCATAACCTCCAGTCATTCTCTTTGCCTGCGGTGTAAGGAGGAGGTGAAGTTTTGGTGTCTGATCTACAATCAAGATTTTTTTATTTTAAAGCAGAGTAGGTTTGCTCTGATCTTTCTAAAGGGTCTAGCCTTAGCTTATGTCAGTCAATTGGCTTTTAAAGGGACAGGAAACCCAAATTTTTTCTTTCATGATTTAGAAAGAGCATACAATTATAAACAGCTTTCTAATTTACTTCTATTATATAATGTGCTTCATTCTCTTGATATTCTTTGCTGAAAAGCATATCTAGATATGCTTAGTAGCTGCTGATTGGTAGCTGCACATAGATGCCTCCTGTGATTGGTTCACCGTGTGCATTGCTATTTCTTCATTAAAGTATATCTAAAGAATGAAGCAAATTAGGTAATAGAAGTACATTGGAATGTTGTTTAAAATTGTATTCTCTACGTTAATCATGAAAGAAAATGTTTGGGTATAGTGTCCCTTTAAGCAATTGGGAACTTGTGGGGTACAATCCTCACTGCATTTTCCCAAAACATTTTGCTGCCCTATTTAGATAGCCTAAGTAAGTTTACTCAGTCTTTCTGGATTTCCACTGGTCCTTGTGAGGGATGGCATGCATCCTCTCAAACCAGGTGAGCTGTCCTACTACCGGGCAGATAAATATTAAGTTAAGTGCCAGTTTTATTTTTCTATGTAGCAGGGAAAATGTTGGCACTTATTCAGCTGAAACGCTGCAGGGGGACGTGTTTTATTATTCCTGTCAGGGTGCAGGTTTTTATGGCAGTTTTTGCAGGCACTGTTAGTTTGAGGAGTTATTTATTTTATTGATGGCTCAGTGAGGATCTGTTTTTAGTAACAGATTATATACTTTTTTTTTTGGGGGGGGGGGTTATTTTTTGTTTTTAAGCCTGTTTTTCAAGAAAGTTTTTTTTTTTAATGACTTTTTTGTCAGGTCTAGGACCGCCCCTTTTTGGGAGGTTCTGATTGTGTGATGTCAGAGTTTTTTGGCGCTTTTCTTCACTTCCTGTAAGAGTGAGGTGTGCATATTTCAGATGGCTCTGCTGTTTTGAAGGCTTCTTGCTGTTTTTGCTTCTCTGGAAATCCGCATTGTAAACGGCATCATTTTTTTCCTCAGTTTGCTGCGGGTTGCAGGACAGGTAGGGCACCTCAGTAATTCTGCTGAGATGTTGCCTAGGGTATGTTTTCTTGATTTGGTAAATTTAAAGGGAACATTTATTTAAGCACATTTTTTTGGTTCTTTATTATATCCTTTGTTAAGAGATAAAAAAAAAGTTAAAAAATGTAACCTTTTTTTTTGTTTTGTTTGCTTCGTTTGTTTTGTATTATGGATCAAGAGGCTGTGCAGGATGTTACCTGTAGCTTATGTTTTGATGCCCAGGTGGAACCCCCATTACCTTTTTGTTCTTCATGTATTGAAAGAACTTTAGCTTATATAAATAGACTTTTTTGAGCCATCGTTAGCTAAGGCGGATGCTGTTCAGGAGCCTCCTGTTTCAGATATGCCGCAGCTGTTTCCTCAAGCGTCCCAATCCCATTCATCTGCACATGCATGTGTCCCGTGGAAATTGTTTCTCAGGGGTACAAGATAGAATTCAAGACTTTTCCTCTCAGAGGCAGGTTTCTTCTCTCAAGATTATCTGTAGACCAGATAAAGAGAGAGGCGTTCTTAAATTGTATCAAGGATCTTTTTGCCCTGGGAGTTATAGTTCCAGTTTCTCCGCAGGATCAAGGTCTGGGATTTTATTCAAATCTGTTTGTGGTTTCCAAGAAAGAGGGGACTTTCAGACCTATTTTAGACCTAAAGTGTTTAAACAAGTTCCTCAGAGTACTGTCCTCCAAGATGGAGACTATATGTTCCATTCTTCCTTTGGTTCAAGAAGGTCAGTTTATGACAACCATAGACTTAAAGGATGCGTACCTTCATGTTCCCATTCACCGGGATCATCAATTTCTAAGGTTTGCTTTCTTAGACAATCATTTCCAGTTTGTGGCTCTTCCTTTCGACCTTACCACAGATCCCAGAATTTTCTCAAAGGTCCTGGGGGCTCTCTTGGCAGTGATCCGGTCTCGGGGCATTGCTGTTGCGCCTTATCTGGATGGCATTCTGGTTCAGGCGCCGTCCTTTCAACAAGCAAACTCTCATACGGAGATCGTGTTGTCTTTTCTTTGGTTGGAAGGTAAATCTTGGAAAGAGTTCTCCGATTCCAGCCACAAGAGTAGTGTTTTTAGGGACCATTATAGACTCCCTACTAATGAAGATATTTCTGACAGAGGTCAGAAAAGCAAAGATCTTCAACTCTTGTCTTGTCCTTCAGTCCTCTCCTCGGCCGTCAGTGGCTCTATGTATGGAGGTAATTGGTCCGATGGTAGCTTCCATAAACATCATTCTGTTTGCTTGGCTCCATCTCAGACCTCTACAGTTATGCATGTTAAGGCAATGGAACGGGGTCTATGCAGATCTGTCTCCGCAAATAGTTCTGGATCAGGCGACAAGGGGCTCTCTTCTGTGGTGGTTGTCTCAGTAACACCTCTCCCAGGGAACTTGCTTTTGCAGACCTTCCTGGTTGATCGTGACCAGACCACGGATTCCAGCCTTCTAGGTTGGGGAGCAATTTGGGGGTCATTGAAGACTCAGGGTCTTTGGACTCGGGAGGAGTCAGTTCTCCCTATAAACATTCTAGAACTGAGAACAATTTTCAATGCTCTACTGGCCTGGCCTCAGTTAACCATAGCCCAGTTTATCAGGTTGCAGTCGGACAACTTAACTTCGGTGGCATACATCAACCAACAAGGGGGGTACTCATAGTTCCTTGGCCATGTCAGAGGTGGCCCGGATAATCCACATCCCAGGAGTAGACAATTGAGAGGCGGATTTTCTGAGCTGACAGACCTTTTATCTGGGGGAGTAGGAACTCCATCCGTAAGTATTTTCCAGTTTAATCCTCAATTGGGGGCAGCCAGAGCTGGATCTCATGGCTTCTCTGCAGAATGCCAAACTTCTGAGGTATGGCTCAAGGTCAAGGGATCCACATGCTTTCTTGATAGATGCTCTGACAGTTCCTTGGAATTTCAGTCTAGCATACATATTTCCTCTGTTCGCTCTCCTGCTAAGAGTCATTGCTCGGATCAAGAAGGAGAGGGTGTCGGTGAGTCTCATAGCGCCGGCGTGGCCTTGCAGGATCTGGTATGCAGATCTAGTGGAAATGTCGTCTCTACCTCTGTGGAGACTCCCTCTGAGGAAGGACCTTCTACTTCAGGGTCATTTTCTTCATCCAAATCTTGTTTCTCTGAAGCTGACTGCTTGGAGATTAAACGCTTGATTTTGTCTAAGCATGGGTTTTCAGAGTCGGTCATTAAGACCATGATTCAGGCTCGTAAGCCTGTGACAAGAAATATTTACTATAAGATATGGCGTAAATATCTGCATTGGTTCGAATCCAGAGGCTACTCTTAGAGTCAAGTCAGGATTCCTAGGATTTTGTCTTTTCTCCAGGAGGGTCTGGAGAAGGGTTTGTCAGCTAGTACTCTGAAACGTCAGATTTCTGCGTTGCCTATTTTGTTGTATAAGCGTTTGGCGGATGCGCCAGATGTGCAATCTTTTTGTTAAGCCTTAATTAGGATCAGGCCTGTGTTTATAAGCCTGTTACTCCTCCCTGGAGTCTTAACCTTGTTCTTAGAGTTTTACAGTGGGCTCCATTTGAACCTATGCATTCCTTAGATATTAAGATGTTATCTTGGAAGGTTTTGTTTCTTGCTGCTATTTCTTCTGCTCAGAGATTTTCGTAACTCTTGGCTCTGCAGTTTGATTCTCCTTATCTTATTTTTCATTCTGATAAGGTGGTTCTACTTACTAAATTAGGTTTCCTACCTAAGGTTGTTTCAAACAAGAATATTAATCAGGGGATTGTGGTTCCTTCTTTGTGTCCTAATCCTTCTTCTCCTAATGAGCGTTTGTTGCACAACCTAGATTTTGTGCGTGCATTGAAATTCTATCTTCAGGTGACTAAGGACTTTCGTCAGTCTTCTGCTTTGTTTGTTTGTTTTTCTGGGAAGCGCAAGGGTCAGAAAGCTACGACTACTAAGGAGTATTATTCGTTTGGCCTATGAGACTGCTGGACAGCAACCTCCTGAGAGAATCACTGCTCATTCCACAAGGGCTTTTTCTTCTTCCTGGGCATTTAAAAATGAAGCTTCTGTGGAACAGTTTTGCAAGGCTGCAACTTGGTCCTCTTTGCATACTTCTTCAAAGTTTTATAAATTTTATACTTATGCTTCAGCTGAGGCTTCTTTTGGGAGAAGGGTTCCTCAAGCGGTGGCTCCTTCTGTTTAGTTCTACCTGTCTTGTCCCTCCCTTATCATCTGTGTCCTCTAGCTTGGGTATTGACTCCAACTAGTAATTGATGATTCCGTGGACTCACCAAATCTTAGGAAAGAAAACATAATTTTTGCTTACCTGATAAATGTATTTATTTCCGGATATGGTGAGTCCACGGCCCGACCTTTATTTTAAACAGTTATTTTTTCTAAAACCTCAGGCACCTCTACACTTTTGTGTTATCTTCTTTTTCCATTTTTCCTTCGGCCGAATGACTGGAGGTTATAGGTAAGGGAAGTGACATATATAGCAGCTTTGCTGTAGTGCTCTTTGCCTCCTCCTGCTGGCCAGGAGTGATATTCCCACTAGTATTTGATCATTCCGTGGACTCACCATATCTGGAAATAAATACATTTATCAGGTAAGCATAAATTATGTTTTATGTATTTCCCCCAAGGCAGAACATACTGCGATCTGCGATATCATCGCAGAAAATGCAGCCTGTCTGCAGAAAGATTGAGCCCTAACATTACAGGTGCAGAGCATAGAGCTGAGCTTTCCTCTTTGCGCGGCGCGCTGTGAAATTACTTTACAACTGCGTGTCAGTTACTTTACAACTGCGTGTCAGTTACTTTACAACTGCGTGTCAGTTCCTCCTCCTTACCTCTGCGTGACTCACAGTGCATATCTGATCACAGTGGCTGCACTGCTTACCCCTTTAACCCCCATCCTATGGCTAACAAAGATTGCTGCAATGTATTTCTGTGTAATACACTGCAGCTATTTTGGAAGCCATGGGGTTAACATCCTTTGTTCTTGTTTAGTAGCTGTGTAGGAGGGCTGCTCCACTCACGCGGCACCGTACTGCTTAGCCTTTCCAGTGCGGGAGGGAATATCAGAGTGACTACTTCCTACAAGCCCTCCGAGGCTTGATTTACAGCTTAAAAGCCCTCGCTATAAATAAACAGTGTCCATGGAATGAACGGTGAGGCTAAGGGTTATGTTGAGCTTCTATGAGATGTTTGTTACCGTGTGGAGACTGGAGAGGGGATTTTTTTGCTGTTATGTCAGTCTTTAAGAAAGGCTACAAATGTTAAAAACTTGCTTTTTGAAAATGTGATGCCGCTTGTACTGTTTAGTGTAGGGGTGTCAAACTCAAATTCATTGGGGGCCGCATCAGCAGTTTGGTCACCCCAAAGGGCCGGTTGTATCTGTAGGACTATGTGTAATAACTAGCTCTGAAAGCAGAAACATAGTCAGAATAATGGCAAGTAGATATTCAAATGTACAATAATTGTACAATTTATTTGAAAAATGATTTTTGGTAACAGACAGTAATTAACAGTAATAAACATACAAATATTGCCAAACACTGTTTATTACACATATGGCAAACACAAGGCATTAACTTTTTTTTAACTTTTCTGACTAGATGGCTGACATCGTTTTCCTGAGGTCAGTCCATCGATGTCTGGCGTTAGGTCTTGTGCTATAGCAATCCGCAAAACAGCATGGAGGTTATCATCAGTGATGCGTGATCTGAGCTTGGTCTTGTTCAGATTCATGACTGAAAACATCTGTTCACATAGATAGGTGCTCCCAAACATGGACAGAACACGTGCAGCTTGAAGTCGGAGCTGTGGCATCAAAGCAGGGGGGAGAAGACGGTAAAAGTCGTCGACTGTCGCATCCTGGAACTTCGCTTTCAGGCTTCTGTTGCTATGAAGTTCTATTAATTCCATTTGAAGGCGATGTGGTGCACTGTCAACATTGATGTTGAAGGGATTGGCACATCTGTATGTTCCATTCCCACCTCCTTCAAAAATTGTTGGAACTGACGATGATTCAGACCCCGTGCACGCAGAAAATTCACTGTTTTCGTGACTGTGGACATTATGTAATCCAGTTGCAGAACCTTGCCACACAGAGCTTCTTGGTGGATAATGCAGTGATAACTTATCAGCGGCGTGTGGCAATTACTTTTTTTCATTTTCTCTTTTAACAGTCCAACCAAGCCATTTCTCTCTCCACACATTGCTGTAGCGCCATCAGTAGTAAGTCCCACCAACTTTTCCCAAGGTAATTTCATTTTATTTACGGATTCATCCACTGCATTGAAGATGTCCCTCCCAGTTGTTGTCCCATACATGGCGACCACATCCAAGAGCTCCTCACTGACAGACAAGTCTTCCTTCACACCTCTTACAAAAATAGCTAGATGAGCTGTATCAGTATTGTCAGTGCTTTCATCAACAGCTAATGAAAATGCCAGATAACTGCATGCCTCTTCAGCCAACTTTCTTTTAAGATTACAGGCTAGGTCCCTGACTCGGTCTGTGATGGTGTTTCTTGACAAGCTGACATTGTTAAAAGCCTGTCTCTGCTCAGGGCACACCTGTTCACATACCTTCAGCATACACTGCTTTACGAATGCACCTTCTGAAAAGCACTTTGAAGCTCGCGCAATTTCTTCAGCCACAAGATAGCTGGCTTTCACTGCTGCATCATTTTTTGCTGTCATTTTTACAAAAACATTCCATTGAGAATGCAGGCTACCTTTTAATTCTTGGACCTTTTGTTGCTTTTCCTGGTGGCTAAGGTTAGCAAATTTGGCTCCATGTTTGGTCTCAAAGTGCCGGCGTAAATTATATTCCTTCATCACTGCCACTGCCTCATAGCAAATAAGACATACCGGCTTCTCTACATTAATTACAAACATGTATTCACTTTCCCATCTCTCCTGAAATTGCCTTCCCTCTGCATCAACTTTTCTTTTCTTGGACATTTTTGGGTTATTTGATTGTAGTTTATGGTCCCTATACCACTGTAAAGTGACACGGAAGTGGTCAGTATATCCAAAGTTTACCGCTCAGACTTTTAAGCAGAATAATAAGCAGACCCCCCCTAATAAGCAGACCCAGTTTACCGCTCAGAATTTTAAGCAGAATAATAAGCAGACCCCCCCTAATAAGCAGACCCCCCCTCCCCCCCCACATACATCATATGTACTTACAGTACAGGAGAGAAGGGTTCAGGGGGTTCAGGCAGCCGTTGGATCTGTCACATCACAGGATGGCATGCGCGCAATATAAAAACAAGTGGAGGTTTCCTGTGTAGAACGGCCGGCGCCGCTAGAGGGTAGACGTTCTCTGGCTTGTAGGCTGCCGCGCATGTGCTGAAGAGGCGGCTTTCTTGTGTCAAAAAAAAAAAAAAAAAGCGAGAATAAAAGGTGAAGGCTGGCGGCCGCCGGCGGCTACACGGGCCACATGACGAGGTCTGGTGGGCCGGATTCGGCCCGCGGGCCTTGTGTTTGACACCCGTGGTTTAGTGACTAGTGTGTGTAACACATTATACATCTGTCACATATTGACAGCAGTGGTTTTCAGTTCAGTTTTCCTTTTGTGAAATAATTATATATGTTTGTCATACCCAATAACTGTTAACTTAACAAGATTACAAGTGTTTCTGTAGCTAACATTTACCATATAACAAACTTTTGTTTGTTCATTTAGGAGCTTCTTATGGAGCACACATTTAAACTGTTTTCACAAATTATTAGGAACATCAGCCCTAATTTACTTTATTACTTTATATTACCCTAGCAGATGACCTTTGGTGTGAATTACTGGTGTATATTAATAAATGAAGCCATAAACTAGGTTCTAAGTGTCTAAGATGATAGAAAGCCTATTCCTTTTATTTGTTAAAAAAAAATAAAAAAAAATTCATATTCCTGCAGACACATGCCATACTTTTAATGCAGCAAATGATGCAGGCACATAGCATGGCAATTTTTAGTAGTAAAATTATAAAATCTGCCATGTCCCTGCATTAGTTACACACACATATATATATATACATATATATATATATATATATATATATATATATATATATACACATATATACACAGTATATATATGTATGTGTGTATATATATATATATATATATATATATATATATATATAGTGTGTGTGTGTGTGTATATATATATATATATATATATATATATATATATATAGTGTGTGTGTATATATATATATATATATATACTGTATATTATTTGTATGTATTTATTTAACCTCGTCTCCTAGTCCTTCATGGTTTGCAAAGCTCTTACTCCCGAATTTAAGAAGTTAATGCGAGCAATGCACCTTTTTATTACATTTAAACTTCTAATTATGTAATGTTAGACCTAAAGCAAAGAAAAAAAAATTGAGACATTTTAAAAACATAACACAATTTTATTTTTTTCTGCAGCTAATTTGCAATGCAATATATTATAAAACTTTTAAAACTGCTTTACTCTCCAGTTAAAGGGACACTGTACCCAAAAATTTTCTTTCGTGATTCACATTGAGCATGAAATTTTAATTTACTCCTATTATCAAATTTTCTTCATTCTCTTGGTATCTTTATTTGAAATGCAAGAATGTTAAGTTTAGATGCCGGCCCACTTTTGGTGAACAACCTGGGTTGTCCTTGCTGATTGGTGGATAAATTCATCCACCAATAAAAAAGTGCTGTCCAGAGTACTGAAACCAAAAAAAAGCTGATATGCCTTCTTTTTCAAATAATGATAGCAAGAGAACAAAGAAAAATTGATAATAGGAGTAAATTAGAAAGTTGCTTACAATTGCATACTCTTTCTGAATTACAAAAGAAAAAATTTGGGTACAGTGTCCCTTTTATCAACACATTGCAATACAGTTGGTGCATTAGTGCACCTGCCTAATTTAAAATTGAATTTCATTTCAAAATTACTTGCAGAAAAATATTCATTAAAAAAAATCTCATCGCAGAAAGTGAAAAAAAGTTCTGCCTCTGGGTGTATTTCTAAGTGTATATATGTATTTACAGACATATATACACATATTAACCAATAAATAAATAAATAAAATAATAATAATAATAAAAAAAAAAAAAATATATATATATATATATATATATATATATATTAGATATTTCTCCTGTTAAGTGTAGTCAGTCCACGGGTCATCATTACTTATGGGATATTAACTCCTCCCCAACAGGAAGTGCAAGAGGATCACCCAAGCAGAGCTGCTATATAGTTCCTCCCCTCTACGTCACACCCAGTCATTCTCTTGCACCCAACTAATAGATAGGATGTGTGAGAGGACTGTGGTGATTAAACTTAGTTTGTTATATCTTCAATCAAAAGTTTGTTATTTTAAACGGCACCGGAGTGTGTTGTTTCCTTCTCAGGCAGAATTTGAAGAAGAATCTACCTGAGTTTTTTATATATGATCTTAGCGGACGTAACTAAGATCCGTTTGCTGTTCTCGGCCATTCTGAGGAGTAAGGTAACTTCAGATCAGGGGACAGCGGGTAGGTTCACCTGCAAAGAGGTATGTTGCAGTATATTATTTTCTAAGGAATGGAATTGACTTTGAAAATACTGCTAATACCGATATAATGTAAGTACAGCCTTAAATGCAGTAGTAGCAACTGGTATCAGGCTGACATGTATATATGTTAACACTTAAGTATTTCTGGGGAATGGCACTTCACTGGGAAAATACTGTATGCATATATCTTTTAGCCTAACTTGCAGTGGGAGCGACTAGCAGCAGGCTTTTTAAAGACATTTCATATATTAGATTTTAAACGTTTGCTGGCATGTTGAATCGTTTAATTATCTGAGGTACTTGGTGAAAATTGTTTTGGGCTTTATTTTCCACATGGCTGTCGTTGTTTTAAATTAAAACAGTTTACTGAGCTCCCCTCACTGTTGTAGTGTGAGTGGGAGGGGCCTATTTTGGCGCTTTTACTACGCATCAGAAATTCAGTCACAGTCTGTCTTTTTCTCCCTGCATGATCCAGGACGTCTCCACAGAGCTCAGGGGTCTTCAAAACTAGTTTTGAGGGAGGTAATCACTCACAGCAGACCTGTGAGACTGTGCTTGACTGTGATAAAAACGTTTATATTGTCAATTGTTATACGTTTTTTTTCTGATATTAAGGGTTAATCATCCATTGCTAATGTGTGCAATCCTTTGCTAATTTTGGTTTATATAACTAATCCGGTTCATTGTTATTCAACTGTGACAGTTTTTGTGTGCTTCTTAAAGGCACAGTAACGTTTTTACATATTGCTTGTAAATTTAGTTGAAAAGTATTTCCAAGCTTGCTAGTCTAATTGCTAGTTTGTTTAAACATGTCTGACACAGAGGAAACTCTTTGTGCAATATGTTCAAAAGCCGAGGTGGAGCCCAATAGAAATTTATGTACTAATTGCATTGATGCTACTTTAAATAAAAGTCAATCTGTACATGTTAAGCAACATTCACCAGACAACGAGAGGGAAGTTATGCCGACTAACTTGCCTCACGTGTCAGTACCTGCATCTCCCGCTCAGGAGGTGCGTGATATTGTAACGCCAAGTACATCAGGGCGGCCATTACAAATCACTTTACAAGACATGGCTAATGTTATGACTGAAGTTTTGTCTAAATTGCCAGAACTTAGAGGTAAACGAGATCACTCTGGGATGAGAACAGAGTATACTGATAATGCTAGGGCCATGTCTGATACTGCGTCACAATATGCAGAGCATGAGGACGGAGAGCTTCATTCTGCGGGTGACGGATCTGATCCAAATAAATTGGATTCAGACATTTCAAATTTTAAGTTTAAGTTGGAAAACCTCAGTGTGTTGCTAGGGGAGGTGTTAGCGGCTCTGAATGATTGTAACACAGTTGCAATCCCAGAGAAAATGTGTAGGTTGGATAAATATTTTGCGGTACCGACGAGTACTGACGTTTTTCCTATACCTAAGAGACTTACTGAAATTATTACTAAGGAGTGGGACAGACCCGGTGTGCCTTTCTCACCCCCTCCTATATTCAGAAAAATGTTTCCAATAGACGCCACCACACGGGACTTATGGCAAACGGTCCCTAAGGTGGAGGGAGCAGTTTCTACTTTAGCTAAGCGTACCACTATCCCGGTGGAGGATAGCTGTGCTTTTTCAGATCCAATGGATAAAAAGTTAGAGGGTTACCTTAAGAAAATGTTTGTTCAACAAGGTTTTATATTACAACCCCTTGCATGCATTGCGCCTGTCACGGCTGCGGCTGCTTTTTGGTTTGAGTCTCTGGAAGACACCCTTGACTCAGCGACATTAGATGAGATTTCACTTAAGCTTAAAACCCTTAAGCTAGCTAATTCATTTATTTCTGATGCCGTAGTACATTTAACTAAACTTACGGCTAAGAATTCCGGATTCGCCATTCAGGCACGCAGAGCGCTGTGGCTAAAATCCTGGTCAGCTGATGTAACTTCTAAATCGAAATTACTTAACATACCTTTCAAGGGGCAGACTTTATTCGGGCCCGGTTTGAAAGAAATTATCGCTGATATTACAGGAGGTAAAGGCCATGCCCTGCCTCAAGACAGAGCCAAACCTAGGGCTAGACAGTCTAATTTTCGTGCCTTTCGTAACTTCAAGGCAGGAGCAGCATCAACTTCCTCTGCTCCAAAACAGGAAGGAGCTGTTGCTCGCTACAGACAAGGCTTGAAACCTAACCAGACCTGGAACAAGGGCAAGCAGGCCAGAAAACCTGCTGCTGCCCCTAAGACAGCATGAAGTGAGGGCCCCCGATCCGGAAGCGGATCTAGTGGGGGGCAGACTCTCTCTCTTCGCCCAGGCTTGGGCAAGAGATGTCCAGGATCCCTGGGCGTTGGAGATCATATCTCAGGGATATCTTCTGGACTTCAAAGCTTCTCCTCCACAAGGGAGATTTCACCTTTCAAGGTTGTCAACAAACCAGATAAAGAAAGAGGCGTTTCTACGCTGTGTACAAGACCTTTTACTAATGGGAGTGATCCACCCAGTTCCGCGATTGGAACACGGACAAGGGTTTTACTCAAATCTGTTTGTGGTTCGCAAAAAAGAGGGAACCTTCAGACCAATATTGGATTTAAAGATCCTAAACAAATTCCTAAGAGTTCCATCGTTCAAGATGGAAACTATTCGGACAATCTTACCCATGATCCAAAGAGGTCAGTACATGACCACAGTGGATTTAAAGGATGCTTACCTTCACATACCGATTCACAGAGAACATTACCGGTATCTAAGGTTTGCCTTCCTAGACAGGCATTACCAGTTTGTAGCTCTTCCCTTCGGGTTGGCTACGGCTCCAAGAATCTTTACAAAGGTTCTGGGCTCTCTTCTGGCGGTACTAAGACCGCGAGGAATTTCGGTAGCTCCGTACCTAGACGACATTCTGATACAAGCGTCAAGCTTTCAAACTGCCAAGTCTCATACAGAGTTAGTACTGGCTTTTCTAAGGTCGCATGGGTGGAAAGTGAACGAGGAGAAGAGTTCTCTCTTACCACTCACAAGAGTTCCCTTCTTGGGGACTCTTATAGATTCTGTAGAAATGAAAATTTACCTGACAGAGGACAGGTTAACAAAGCTTCTAAAGGCTTGCCGTGTCCTTCATTCCATTCAACACCCGTCAGTGGCTCAATGCATGGAGGTAATCGGCTTAATGGTAGCGGCAATGGACATAGTTCCTTTTTCACGCCTGCACCTCAGACCGCTGCAATTGTGCATGCTAAGTCAGTGGAATGGGGATTACTCAGATTTGTCCCCTACGCTAAATCTGGATCAGGGGACCAGAGATTCTCTTCTATGGTGGCTTTCTCGGCCGCATCTGTCCAGGGGGATGCCCTTCAGCAGACCAGACTGGACAATTGTAACTACAGACGCCAGCCTTCTAGGTTGGGGCGCTGTCTGGAATTCCCTGAAGGCTCAGGGATCATGGACTCAAGAGGAGAGTCTCCTTCCAATAAACATTCTGGAATTGAGAGCAGTTCTCAATGCCCTACTGGCTTGGCCTCAGTTAGCAACTCTGAGGTTTATCAGGTTTCAGTCGGACAACATCACGACTGTGGCTTACATCAACCATCAGGGAGGGACAAGAAGTTCCCTAGCGATGATGGAAGTATCAAAGATAATTCGCTGGGCAGAGTCTCACTCTTGCCACCTGTCAGCGATCCACATCCCAGGAGTGGACAACTGGGAGGCGGATTTCCTAAGTCGCCAGACTTTTCATCCGGGGGAGTGGGAACTTCATCCGGAGGTCTTTGCCCAAATACTTCGACGTTGGGGCAAACCAGATATGGATCTCATGGCGTCTCGCCAGAACGCCAAGCTTCCTCGTTACGGGTCCAGGTCCAGGGACCCGGGAGCGGTCCTGATAGATGCCTTGACAGCACCTTGGACCTTCAGGATGGCTTATGTGTTTCCACCATTCCCGATGCTTCCTCGTTTGATTGCAAGGATCAAACAGGAGAAAGCATCAGTGATTCTAATAGCGCCTGCGTGGCCACGCAGGACCTGGTATGCAGATCTAGTGGACATGTCATCCTGTCCACCTTGGTCTCTGCCTCTGAGACAGGACCTTCTAATTCAGGGTCCTTTCAAACATCAAAACCTAATTTCTCTGAAGCTGACTGCATGGAAATTGAACGCTTAATTTTATCAAAGCGTGGATTTTCAGAGCCAGTAATTGATACCTTAATACAGGCTAGGAAACCTGTTACCAGGACAATTTACCATAAGATATGGCGTAAATACTTACACTGGTGCGAATCCAAGGGTTACTCATGGAGTAAGGTTAGGATTCCTAGGATATTGTCTTTTCTACAAGAAGGTTTAGAAAAGGGTTTATCTGCTAGTTCGTTAAAGGGACAGATCTCGGCTCTGTCCATCCTTTTACACAAGCGTCTGTCAGAAGTTCCAGACGTTCAGGCTTTTTGTCAGGCTTTGGCCAGGATTAAGCCTGTGTTTAAATCTGTTGCTCCGCCGTGGAGCTTAAACTTAGTTCTTAACGTTTTACAGGGTGTTCCGTTTGAACCCCTTCACTCTATTGATATCAAGCTGTTATCTTGGAAAGTTCTGTTTTTAATGGCTATTTCCTCGGCTCGTAGAGTCTCTGAATTATCAGCCTTACATTGTGATTCTCCGTATCTGATTTTTCATTCAGATAAGGTAGTTCTGCGTACTAAACCTGGGTTCTTACCTAAGGTAGTCACTAACAAGAATATCAATCAAGAGATTGTTGTTCCATCATTGTGTCCTAACCCTTCCTCAAAGAAGGAACGACTTCTGCACAATCTAGATGTAGTCCGTGCCCTGAAATTTTATTTACAGGCAACTAAAGATTTTCGACAAACTTCTTCCCTGTTTGTCGTTTATTCTGGACAGAGGAGAGGTCAAAAAGCATCTACTAACTCTCTATCCTTTTGGCTTCGTAGCATAATACGTTTAGCCTATGAGACTGCTGGACAGCAACCTCCTGAAAGGATTACAGCTCATTCTACTAGAGCTGTGGCTTCCACTTGGGCCTTTAAGAACGAGGCCTCTGTTGAACAGATTTGCAAGGCTGCAACTTGGTCTTCTCTTCATACTTTTTCCAAATTTTACAAATTTGACACTTTTGCTTCTTCGGAGGCTGTTTTTGGGAGAAAGGTTCTTCAGGCAGTGGTTCCTTCCGTATAGAGATCCTGCCTGTCCCTCCCGTCATCCGTGTACTTAGCTTTGGTATTGATATCCCATAAGTAATGATGACCCGTGGACTGACTACACTTAACAGGAGAAAACATAATTTATGCTTACCTGATAAATTCCTTTCTCCTGTAGTGTAGTCAGTCCACGGCCCGCCCTGTTTTTTAAGGCAGGTCTAAATTTTTTAATTATACTCCAGTCACCACTGCACTCTATAGTTTCTCCTTTCTCGTTTGGTTCCTGGTCGAATGACTGGGTGTGACGTAGAGGGGAGGAGCTATATAGCAGCTCTGCTTGGGTGATCCTCTTGCACTTCCTGTTGGGGAGGAGTTAATATCCCATAAGTAATGATGACCCGTGGACTGACTACACTACAGGAGAAAGGAATTTATCAGGTAAGCATAAATTATGTTATAATTCTCCCAGAAAGAATAAGCACATCTTACAAATTATTCAGCAGCCAGGGTGCACTTTAACATATGTTTACCGTCCCAGCAAAAAAGGCACTCACTGTTTTCATAAAAATTAACCTTTAATATGTATCCATAAATAAAAATGACATAACGTATCGGTGTTTAACAACACCTTTGTCAAATGTCATACAGCCATCAGAAAACCCAGTTCCCAAACAACTCACCTCTGAGTTTTTTGGGAACTGGGTTTTCTGATGGCTGTATGACATTTGACAAAGGTGTTGTTAAACTCCGAAACGTTATGTCATTTTTATTTATGGATACATATTAAAAGTTAATTTTTATGAAAACAGTGAGTGTCTTTTTTGCTGGGACGGTATATATATACAGGAAGGATTCGCTGCCAGGGAGCTCTGCAAACCTCACTTATTTCAAACAGCGGGTTGTCTGTCAGATTTTAACTCCTGACATTCTGATCAAAACCTCCGGATCCACTAGTGTGACTGTGTCTTGTAACCTTAGACTGACGTTTCTGGTCAGCAATATCAGGTAATCTCCTACAAGCTGCTGCCAGGGAGCTCCGTAAAGCCTTGTTTGCTTTTGTCAAACAGCGGGTTATCAGTCGAATTTCAACTCCTTGCAAACAGGTAGGAACCTCAGGATCGCCTGGTTGTCAGGGTGCCAGGAATCAGACTGAGACGAGAAGTGGCCCTCAGAAGTGCAAAAATAATCACACCTTTATTAATGACAAAAAAAATAAAAAGTCCACAAGTCAAATAACAAGCCAGGAGTCAAAACCAGAGCTGGTAGTCAGACGAGCCGAGTCAGGAGCCAAAGCGAATAGTCAGATGAGCCGGAATCAGGAACAAGGAAAACAGCAGAGTCAGGAACAAGCCAGGGATCAGGAACCAGGAAGGACGTCAGACAGCCAGGTAATACACAGGTCTGAGACAATGCAAAGGCAAAGCATACTGAACAGAGGCCCTTCAAATAATAAGTGATGACATTACAATTCTGAGACTGCATCCTGTCTCACACAGATGATGCACACCAGTCTGGCCATAAAAGGAAGTGCAGGAAATGAGCAGCATCCCCCACGATGCGCCATGGTCAGCAAGAGAGGTGAGTAAAATGGCTGCTAGCAGCACATGGCAAACAAAACAGGGAAAAAACCCTGACACTGGTTAAGGCTGTGTCTTGTCACCTCAGGCTGATGTTGCCAGTCAGCGGTACTGTGTCTGTGAGGTAGACGGGTGACCTCTGTTTAGTAAAAGGGATTATTTAGGGATTCTTTAGGCAACAAAGCTTAGGCCAGTAGACTGATAAAAAATGTGCTCTGCCATAGCACTGTCAACGCGCGTTTCGCCCCACAGTAGTTTGCAAACTAGCCGGAAACATTTGTTTCCAGTCTACTGGTCTAAGCTTTGTTGCCTAAACTGAATCCCTTTTACTAAACAACGGGTCACCCATCTACCTCGTGGACACAGTACCGCTGACTGGCAACGTTTGCCTGAGCTGACAAGACACAGCCTTAGCCAGGAGATCCTGAGGTTTCTACCTGTTTGCAAGGAGTTGAAATTCCGACTGATCACCCGCTGTTTGACAAAAGCAAACAAGGCTTTACGGAGCTCCCTGGCAGCAGCTTGTAGGAGATCACCTGATATTGCTGAACAGAAACGGCAGTCTAAGGCTACAAGACACAGTCCCACTAGTGGATCCGGAGGTTTTGATTTGAATGTCAGGAGTTAAAATCCGACAGGCAACCCGCTGTTTGAAATAAGTAAGCAAGGTTTGAGGAGCTCCCTGGCAGCATCCTGCATCTAATTGATCTCAGCTTGAGGGAAATCAGGCATACAGCTTATACGGCCGCTGGATAATTTCAAGTCAAACTTCCAGGAGTATTTATTTGCATCACTTTTTTTTGGAGTGGAACATTCCTTATTATTGAAAGAGGCTCTTTGGTCTTAAATGTATGTTTAACAGTTATTTAAAAAAAAAAATGGGATTAAAATCGCAATCGCGATATTTCATGCCCAAAATCGCGATATTATTTTTTTCCCATATTGCCCAGCCCTAATATATAGATATAGATTAATTGAAGCAGGGTCAAGCACTGATATGTTAATGTGCGCAATATTGTACGTTCAGCTTTTTACTTCTAGCACAGTTAATGCTCGAGTGGTAGCTGTAAATAACGCTTCACTTGTAATCTGACCCTTAGAATATTCACTAAGGTTTGAAGAGACACATTTATTGAGTCTGTTCCATAAGAAGCTTACTTTTCAATTAAAGGGAATTTTTACTACTTAAAGGGACATGAAACCCAAAAATGTTCATTTCATTATTCAGACAGGGTGTGCAATTTTAAACAACTTATCAATTTACTTCTATTATCAAATTTGCTTCAGTTCCTTAGTATCCTTTTTTGAAGGAGCAGCATTGCAGTAATGGCAGCTAGCTGAACACCTCAGGTGCAAAAAATAAATAAATAAAATAATAAACTGTACGTAAACCATGGAAGTTTAATGTCTAGTCTTGTGTCCTTTTAACAATTACATTTTGTCTTTATCTGTGCTTTCTTGCTTTCTTCCCTCGAGCCCTCTTGCTTTCGCTGTCAGACAGTTAAGTGCCTTACACAGCATCCATGTCTGGTCCCGTCAGTCTGGTCTGAAGTCCTCTGGAATACCTGTGCTGCTTAATCATCTGCCACTCCTGCTGATTATTGTCATTGCACTACAAACAGGCGGCGCGTCTTGTTACGGGCTCACATACGGCATGACATGGCTAATGAGGCAATGCATCACACTACACTTAAATGAGAACCAAGAAGCTTCCGTTGTGTTTGGCATGTTTACCTCTGCTTTGTGTTTTACTGGTGCCTTGGGTGCAGGGGACAAGGAATTTAGTGCAACATTATACAAAATGTTCTGCTTTCTACAGTGCTTAGAAGAAAAGATTTATGTAAATGTGATGTGTAAAGAACTGGTCTGTGTGTTTCAGGTGATGTATACAGAGCTATATTTACACACTGTGTTCTCTTGTGGCTGCTTGTGATACTTACTATTGATTTAGCTAGCTCCCTACATATGTGATGTGTAAAGAACTGGTCTGTGTGTTTCAGGTGATGTATACAGAGCTATATTTACACACTGTGTTCTCTTGTGGCTGCTTGTGATACTTACTATTGATTTAGCTAGCTCCCTACATATGTGATGTGTAAAGAACTGGTCTGTGTGTTTCAGCTGATGTATAAAGAGCTATATTTACACACTGTGTTCTCTTGTGGCTGCTTGTGATACTTACTATTGATTTAGCTAGCTCCCTACATATGTGATGTGTAAAGAACTGGTCTGTGTGTTTCAGCTGATGTATAAAGAGCTATATTTACACACTGTGTTCTCTTGTGGCTACTTGTGATACTTACTATTGATTTAGCTAGCTCCCTACATATGTGATGTGTAAAGAACTGGTCTGTGTGTTTCAGGTGATGTATACAACGCTATATTTACATATTGTGTTCTCTTGTGGCTACTTGTGATACTTACTATTGATTTAGCTAGCTCCCTACATATGTGATGTGTAAGTATCGGTCTGTGTGTTTCAGGTGATGTATACAGAGCTATATTTACACACTGTGTTCTCTTGTGGCTGCTTGTGATACTTACTATTGATTTAGCTAGCTCCCTACATATGTGATGTGTAAAGAACTGGTCTGTGTGTTTCAGCTGATGTATAAAGAGCTATATTTACACACTGTGTTCTCTTGTGGCTACTTGTGATACTTACTATTGATTTAGCTAGCTCCCTACATATGTGATGTGTAAAGAACTGGTCTGTGTGTTTCAGGTGATGTATACAACGCTATATTTACATATTGTGTTCTCTTGTGGCTACTTGTGATACTTACTATTGATTTAGCTAGCTCCCTACATATGTGATGTGTAAGTATTGGTCTGTGTGTTTCAGGTGATGTATACAGAGCTATATTTACACACTGTGTTCTCTTGTGGCTGCTTGTGATACTTACTATTGATTTAGCTAGCTCCCTACATATGTGATGTGTAAAGAACTGGTCTGTGTGTTTCAGCTGATGTATAAAGAGCTATATTTACACATTGTGTTCTCTTGTGGCTGCTTTTAATACTTACTATTGATTTAGCTAGCTCCCTACATATGTGATGTGTAAAGAACTGGTCTGTGTGTTTCAGGTGATGTATACAGAGCTATATTTACACACTGTGTTCTCTTGTGGCTGCTTGTAATACTTACTATTGATTTAGCTAACTCACTAAATATGTGATGTGTAAGTATCGGTCTATGTGTTTCAGGTGATGTATACAGAGCTATATTTACACACTGTGTTCTCTTGTGGCTGCTTGTGATACTTACTATTGATTTAGCTAGCTCCCTACATATGTGATATGTAAAGAACTGGTCTGTGTGTTTCAGCTGATGTATAAAGAGCTATATTTACACACTGTGTTCTCTTGTGGCTGCTTGTGATACTTACTATTGATTTAGCTAGCTCTCTACATATGTGATGTGTAAAGAACTGGTCTGTGTGTTTCAGGTGATGTATACAGAGCTATATTTACACACTGTGTTCTCTTGTGGCTGCTTGTGATACTTACTATTGATTTAGCTAACTCACTAAATATGTGATGTGTAAGTATCGGTCTGTGTGTTTCAGGTGATGTATACAGAGCTATATTTACACACTGTGTTCTCTTGTGGCTACTTGTGATACTTACTATTGATTTCGCTAGCTCCCTACATATGTGATGTGTAAAGAACTGGTCTGTGTGTTTCAGGTGATGTATACAGAGCTATATTTACACACTGTGTTCTCTTGTGGCTGCTTGTGATACTTACTATTGATTTAGCTAGCTCCCTACATATGTGATGTGTAAAGAACTGGTCTGTGTGTTTCAGGTGATGTATACAGAGCTATATTTACATATTGTGTTCTCTTGTGGCTGCTTGTGATACTTACTATTGATTTAGCTAGCTCCCTACATATGTGATGTGTAAGTATCGGTTTGTGTGTTTCAGGTGATGTATAAAGAGCTATATTTACACATTGTGTTCTCTTGTGGCTGCTTGTGATACTTACTATTGATTTAGCTAGCTCACTAAATATGTGATGTGTAAAGAACTGGTCTGTGTGTTTCAGATGATGTATAAAGAGCTATATTTATACATTGTGTTCTCTTGTGGCTGCTTGTGATACTTACTATTGATTTAGCTAGCTCCCTACATATGTGATGTGTAAAGAACTGGTCTGTGTGTTTCAGCTGATGTATAATGAGCTATATTTACACACTGTGTTCTCTTGTGGCTGCTTGTGATACTTACTATTGATTTAGATAGCTCCCTACATATGTGATGTGTAAAGAACTGGTCTGTGTGTTTCAGGTGATGTATAAAGAGCTATATTTACACATTGTGTTCTCTTGTGGCTGCTTGTGATACTTACTATTGATTTAGCTAGCTCCCTACATATGTGATGTGTAAAGAACTGGTCTGTGTGTTTCAGGTGATGTATACAGAGCTATATTTACACATTGTGTTCTCTTGTGGCTGCTTGTGATACTTACTATTGATTTAGCTAGCTCCCTACATATGTGATGTGTAAAGAACTGGTCTGTGTGTTTCAGGTGATGTATAAAGAGCTATATTTACACATTGTGTTCTCTTGTGGCTGCTTGTGATACTATTGATTTAGCTAGCTCCCTACATATGTGATGTGTAAAGAACTGGTCTGTGTGTTTCAGGTGATATATAAAGAGCTATATTTACATATTGTGTTCTCTTGTGGCTGCTTGTGATACTATTGATTTAGCTAGCTCCCTACATATGTGATGTGTAAGTATCGGTCTGTGTGTTTCAGGTGATATATAAAGAGCTATATTTACATATTGTGTTCTCTTGTGGCTGCTTGTGATACTATTGATTTAGCTAGCTCCCTACATATGTGATGTGTAAGTATTGGTCTGTGTGTTTCAGGTGATGTATAACGAGCTATATTTACACACTGTGTTCTCTTGTGGCTGCTTGTGATACTATTGATTTAGCTAGCTCCCTACATATGTGATGTGTAAGTATCGGTCTGTGTGTGTCAGGTGATGTATAAAGAGCTATATTTACACACTGTGTTCTCTTGTGGCTGCTTGTGACACTTACTATTGATTTAGCTAGCTCCCTACATATGTGATGTGTAAAGAACTGGTCTGTGTGTTTCAGGTGATGTATACAGAGCTATATTTACACACTGTGTTCTCTTGTGGCTGCTTGTGATACTTACTATTGATTTAGCTAGCTCACTAAATTTGTGAAGTGCACTAAAGAGGCGTTACTCAGACACGCTTTCTGTATCATACTGTATTAAAGTGCTTTGGTTTGTGGAATATAAATATTTACTGCTCCTTGGCTAATTAGGGCAACTCACATATCAAAAGGTTTGTTTTATTGGGCGCTTAAAGTCCCTTGACTTAGTTGTACCCAATTGTGCACTCCTGATTTGTTTCACAACTCTTAAAGGGACATAGAAGAGCAAACAAAGAAAGTGGTTTTGTTATTTTATTACTCCACTGTTGCAAAAATGCACTACTGGGAGCTAGCTGAGCACGTCTGGTGAGCCTACGACAAGAAACATATATGTGCAGCCACCAATCTTCATCTTGCTTACAGTATTGTATTTCTGCTCCTGAGCCTACCTAGGTGTGCTTTTCAACAAAGGATACAAAAAAATTATGTCAATTTGAAGTACTTTGAAATGCCCTTAAGCATGAAAGTTTGATTTTTGAGCTTCTTGTCTCTTTTGTACAAATGAATGTTATCTTTTAGAAGGTGGTATTATTATTATTTATTTATATAACACTACACAATTCTGTAGCGCTTGTTACAGAGATAGAAGTATACAATGACTAAGATTTGTGATAAGATACAAAAACATAGCATACTAAACAAATCTTGTACAGGAGGAAGAGGGACCTGCTCCGGAGAGCTTACAGTCTACAGGTTAAGGGGGCAGAGACATAAGTTTTAGGTTAGCTTGTCACATGGATTTTAGTTGCAGCAGTGAGTTAGGCAATTCAATATTTATTTTGGGTAGGATGAAAATCAGTTCTAGGAGAGATGGTAAGCCTCTCTGAATAGGTGGGTTTTCAAGGAGCGTCTGAAGCTATACAAGGTTGGAGACAGTCTTATGGAGCAGGGTAGAGAGTTCCAGTGGACAGGAGCCGTGCGTGAGAAGTCTTGATGGCGGGAGTGGGACATAGAGATAACAGGAGTTGAGAGACGTAGGTCAGGGGTTGGTTGAAGAGGACGGGTCGGGGAATATTGGGAGATAAGAGAGGAAATATAGTTGGGAATGAGGCTGTTGAGTGCTTTGTAAGTTAGGGTTAATACTTTAAATTATACTCTAGAGTGTATGGGGAGCCAGTGTAGAGACTGGCAGAGCGGAGCAGCTAATGTAGATCAGTGACTTAGGTGGATGGTTCTAGTTGAAGCCTTCATAATAGATTTGAGGGGGGAGGGTCACTATTTGGGAAGCACATTTAGAAGCAGATTGCATTAGTAACTGTGTGACAAAATGAGGGAATGAAATAGCATTTGTGTATTTTTATTGCATAAGGTTAGGTCGGATTCTGGAGATGATGCATAGCTGTGCTAAGCAGGATTGGGTGCATGCTTGTATATGGGGAGTGAATGTGAGTTCAGAGTCAAGTGTGACACCAAGACAACGGACCTGGACTGAGGTGTTGAAAATAGAGTCTCCATCTGTAAAATAAATGTCAGGTTTTGGATGTCTAGGAGAGGGGGGAATAAGATGCAACCGACTCTCAAGTAGTGTGAGGACATCCAAAATGAAAGTGCAGAGAGGCAGTTGGTAATCCAGTTGAGTAAAGAGGGGGAGATATCAGGAGAGGAAAGATAGATTAGGGTATCATCAGAGTATAAGTGGTACTGGAACCCAAAGGTGGATATAAGTTTTCCAAGGGAGGATGTTTAAAAATAAGAGATCCAAGACAGATCCTTGATAGTTCTCCTACCGAGAGAGACAAGGGGTCTGAGGATATGATGTGAAGGAAACTGAAAATGAGAGGACTGAGTTTCAAATGCTAAAATAATGTATGATTGCTAAGAGGAAAGGATCGGCAGTTCTGACACCGTATAGATTCAGTGTTTCTTTCATGTAATTAGCAAGAGTCCATGAGCTAGTGACGTATGGGATATACATTCCTACCAGGAGGGGCAAAGTTTCCCAAACCTTAAAATGCCTATAAATACACCCCTCACCACACCCACAATTCAGTTTTTACAAACTTTGCCTCCGATGGAGGTGGTGAAGTAAGTTTGTGCTAGATTCTACGTTGATATGCGCTCCGCAGCAAGTTGGAGCCCGGTTTTCCTCTCAGCGTGCAGTGAATGTCAGAGGGATGTGAGGAGAGTATTGCCTATTTGAATGCAGTGATCTCCTTCTACGGGGTCTATTTCATAGGTTCTCTGTTATCGGTCGTAGAGATTCATCTCTTACCTCCCTTTTCAGATCGACGATATACTCTTATATATACCATTACCTCTGCTGATTCTCGTTTCAGTACTGGTTTGGCTTTCTACAAACATGTAGATGAGTGTCCTGGGGTAAGTAAATCTTATTTTCTGTGACACTCTAAGCTATGGTTGGGCACTTTGTTTATAAAGTTCTAAATATATGTATTCAAACATTTATTTGCCTTGACTCAGAATGTTCAACATTCCTTATTTTTCAGACAGTCAGTTTCATATTTGGGATAAATGCATTTGTTTCAATCATTTTTTCTTACCTTAAAAAATTTGACTTTTTCCCTGTGGGCTGTTAGGCTCGCGGGGGCAGAAAATGCTTCATTTTATTGCGTCATTCTTGGCGCGGACTTTTTTGGCGCAATTTTTTTTTTCTGTTTCCGGCGTCATACGTGTCGCCGGAAGTTGCGTCATTTTTTGACGTTTTTTTGTGTCAAAAATGTCGGCGTTCCGGATGTGGCGTCATTTTTGGCGCCAAAAGCATTTAGGCGCCAAATGATGTTGGCGTCTTTTTTGGCGCTAAAAAATATGGGTGTCATTTTTGTCTCCACATTATTTAAGTCTCATTTATTGCTTCTGGTTGCTAGAAGCTTGTTCACTGGCATTTTTTTCCCATTCCTGAAACTGTCATTTAAGGAATTTGATCAATTTTGCTTTATATGTTGTTTTTTTCTTTTACATATTGCAAGATGTTCCACGTTGCAACTGAGTCAGAAGATACTTCAGGAAAATCACTGCCCAGTGCTGGAGCTACCAAGCTAAGTGTATCTGCTATAAACTTTTGGTATCTGTTTCTCCAGCTGTTGTTTGTATTGCATGTCATGTCAAACTTATTAATGCAGATAACATTTCCTTTAGTACTGTTACATTACCTGTTGCTGTTCCGTCAACATCTAATTTTCAGAGTGTTCCTGATAACATAAGGGATTTTATTTTTTAAATCCATTAAGAAGGCTATGTCTGTTATTTCTCCTTCTAGTATACATAAAAGTCTTTTAAAACTTCTCTTTTTTCAGATGAATTTTTAAATGAACATCATCATTCTGATACTGATAATGGTTCTTCTGGTTCAGAGGTTTCTGTCTCAGAGGTTGATGCTGATAAATCTTTGTATTTGTTCAAGATGGAATTTATTCGTTCTTTACTTAAAGAAGTATTATTTGCATTAGAAATAGAGGATTCTGGTCCTCTTGATACTAAATGTAAACGTTTAAATAAGGTTTTTAAATCTCCTGTAGTTATTCCAGAAGTGTTTTATCTCCCTGATGCTATTTCTGAAGTAATTTCCAGGGAATGGAATAATTTGGGTAATTTATTTACTCCTTCTAGACGTTTAAGCAATTATATCCTGTGCCATCTGACAGATTAGAGTTTTTTGGGACAAAAATCCCTAAGGTTATGGGGCTGTCTCTACTCCTGCTAATGTATTACTATTCCTACGGCAGATAGTACTTCATTTAAGGATCCTTTAGATAGGAAAATTGAATCCTCTCTAAGAAAAGCTTACTTATGTTCAGGTAATCTTCTTAGACCTGCTATATTTTTAGCGGATGTTGCTGCAGCTTCAACTTTTTGGTTAGAAGCTTTAGCGCAACAAGTAACAGATCATAATTTTATAGCATTATTATTATTCTATAACATGCTAATAATTTTATTGGTGATACCATCTTTTGATATCATTAGAGTTGATGTCAGGTATATGTCTCTAGCTATTTTAGCTAGAAAAGCTTTATGGATTAAACTTGGAATGCTGATATGTCTTCTAAGTCAACTTTGCTTTCCCTTTCTTTCCAGGGTAAATAATCATTTTCGTTCCTTTCCTCACAACAAGGAACAAAAGCCTGATCTTTCATCCTCAGGAGCGGTATCAGTTTGGAAACTATTTCCAGTTTGGAATATATCCAAGCCTTATAGAAACCTATAGCCAGCTCCTAAGTACCTATGAAGATGCGGCACTTATTCCAGCTTAGCTGGTATGGGGCAGATTACGTTTTCTTCAAAGAAATTTGGATCAATTCCGTTCTCAATCTCTGGTTTCAGAACATTGTTTCAGAAAGGTACAGAATTGGCTTCAAGTTAAGGCCTCCTGCTAAGAGATTTTTTTCTTTCCCGTGTCCCAGTTAACACAGCAAAAGCTCAGCATTTCTGAAATGTGTTTCAGATCTAGAGTTGGCTGGAGTATTTATGTCAGTTCCAGTTCTGGAACAGGGGCTGGGGTTTTATTTTATCTCTTCATTGTACCAAAGAAGGTCAATTCCTTCAGACCAGTTCCTATCATTCTATCTATATCTATCATTATTGAATCGTTATGTTAGGATACCAACATTCAAGATGGTTACTGTAGGACTATCCTGCCTTTTGTTTAGCAAGGGCATTATATGTCTACAATAGATTTACAGGATGTGTATCTGCATATTCCGATTCATCCAGATCACTTTTAGTGTCTGAGATTCTCTTTTTAGACAAGCATTACCAGTTTTGTGGCTCTACCGTTTGGCCTAGCCTCAGTTCCAAGAATTTTTTTCAAAAGTTCTCGGTGCCCTTCTTTCTGTAATCAGAGAACAGGGTTTTGGTATTTCCTTATTTGGACGTTATCTTGGTACTTGCTCAGTCTTCTCATTTTCGAAGAATCTCATACGAATCGACTTGTGTTGTTTCTTCAAGTTCATGGTTGGAGGATCAATTTACCAATCAGTTCATTGATTCCTCAGACAAGGGTAACCTTTTTAGGTTTCTAGATAGATTCAGTGTCTATGACTCTGTCCTTGTCAGACAAGAGAAGTTTAACATTGATATCAGCTTGTCAAAACCTTCAGTCACAATCATTCCCTTTGGTAGCCTTATGCATGGAAATGTTGGGTCTTAGGACTGCCGCATCAGATGCGATCTCCTTTGCTCGTTTTCACATGCGACCTCTTCAGCTCTGTATGCTGAACCAATGGTGCAGGGATTACTCAAAGATATCTCAATTAATATCTTTAAACCGATTTTACGACACTCTCTGACATGGTGGACAGATCACCATCGTTTAGTTCAGGGGGCTTCTTTGTTCTTCCGACCTGGACTATAATCTCAACAGATGCAAGTCTTACAGGTTGGGGAGCTGTATGGGGGTATCTGACGGCACAAGGGGTTTGGGAATCTCAGGAGGTGAGTTTTCCGATCAATATTTTGGAACTCCGTGCAATTTTCAGAGCTCTTCAGTCTTGGCCTCTTCTGAAGAGAGAGTTGTTCATTTGTTTTCAGATAGACAATGTCACAACTGTGGCATACATCAATCATCAAAGTCCTCTGGCTATGAAAGAAGTATCTCGAATTTTGGTTTGGGCGGAATCCAGCTCCTGTCTAATCTCTGCGGTTCATATCCCAGGTATGGACAATTGGAAAGCGGATTATCTCAGTCGCCAAACGTTGCATCCGGGCGAATGGTCTCTTCACCCAGAGGTATTTCTTCAGATTGTTCAAATGTGGGAACTTCCAGAAATAGATCTGATGGCTTCTCATCTAAACAAGAAACTTCCCAGGTATCTGTCCAGATCCCGGGATCCTCAGGCGGAGGCAGTGGATGCATTATCACTTCCTTGGAAGTATCATCCTGCCTATATCTTTCTCCAACATAGGTGTGTCCGGTCCACGGCGTCATCCTTACTTGTGGGGATATTCTCTTCCCCAACAGGAAATGGCAAAGAGCCCAGCAAAGCTGGTCACATGATCCCTCCTAGGCTCCGCCTACCCCAGTCATTCTCTTTGCCGTTGTACAGGCAACATCTCCACGGAGATGGCTTAGAGTTTTTTAGTGTTTAACTGTAGTTTTTATTATTCAATCAAGAGTTTGTTATTTTGAAATAGTGCTGGTATGTACTATTTACTCAGAAACAGAAAAGAGATGAAGATTTCTGTTTGTATGAGGAAAATGATTTTAGCAACCGTCACTAAAATCCATGGCTGTTCCACACAGGACTGTTGAGAGCAATTAACTTCAGTTGGGGGAACAGTGAGCAGTCTCTTGCTGCTTGAGGTATGACACATTCTAACAAGACGATGTAATGCTGGAAGCTGTCATTTTCCCTCTGGGATCCGGTAAGCCATGTTTATTACGATTGTAAATAAGGGCTTCAAAAAGGGCTTATTAAGACTGTAGACTTTTTTTTGGGCTAAATCGATTGATTATTAACACATATTTAGCCTTGAGGAATCATTTTATCTGGGTATTTTGATATAATAATATCGGCAGGCACTGTTTTAGACACCTTATTCTTTAGGGGCTTTCCCAAAGCATAGGCAGAGCCTCATTTTCGCGCCGGTGTTGCGCACTTGTTTTTGAGAGGCATGGCATGCAGTCGCATGTGAGAGGAGCTCTGATACTTAGAAAAGACTTTCTGAAGGCGTCATTTGGTATCGTATTCCCCTTGGGGCTTGGTTGGGTCTCAGCAAAGCAGATACCAGGGGCTGTAAAGGGGTTAAAGTTCAAAACGGCTCCGGTTCCGTTATTTTAAGGGTTAAAAGCTTCCAAATTTGGTGTGCAATACTTTTAAGGCTTTAAGACACTGTGGTGAAAATTTGGTGAATTTTGAACAATTCCTTCATGTTTTTTCGCATTTGCAGTAATAAAGTGTGTTCAGTTTAAAATTTAAAGTGACAGTAACGGTTTTATTTTAAAACGTTTTTTGTACTTGTTATCAAGTTTATGCCTGTTTAACATGTCTGAACTACCAGATAGACTGTGTTCTGAATGTGGGGAAGCCAGAATTCCTATTCATTTAAATAAATGTGATTTATGTGACAATGACAATGATGCCCAAGATGATTCCTCAAGTGAGGGGAGTAAGCATGGTACTGCATCATTCCCTCCTTCGTCTACACGAGTCTTGCCCACTCAGGAGGCCCCTAGTACATCTAGCGCGCCAATACTCCTTACTATGCAACAATTAACGGCTGTAATGGATAATTCTGTCAAAAACATTTTAGCCAAAATGAACACTTATCAGCGTAAGTGCGACTGCTCTGTTTTAGATACTGAAGAGCATGACGACGCTGATATTAATATTTCTGAAGGGCCCCTAACTCAGTCTGATGGGGCCAGGGAGGTTTTGTCTGAGGGAGAAATTACTGATTCAGGGAACATTTCTCAACAAGCTGAACCTGATGTGATTGCATTTAAATTTAAGTTGGAACATCTCCGCATTCTGCTTAAGGAGGTATTATCCACTCTGGATGATTGTGACAAGTTGGTCATCCCAGAGAAACTATGTAAAATGGACAAGTTCCTAGAGGTGCCGGGGCTCCCAGAAGCTTTTCCTATACCCAAGCGGGTGGCGGACATTGTTAATAAAGAATGGGAAAGGCCCGGTATTCCTTTCGTCCCTCCCCCCATATTTAAAAAATTGTTTCCTATGGTCGACCCCAGAAAGGACTTATGGCAGACAGTCCCCAAGGTCGAGGGAGCGGTTTCCACTTTAAACAAACGCACCACTATACCCATAGAGGATAGTTGTGCTTTCAAAGATCCTATGGATAAAAAATTAGAAGGTTTGCTTAAAAAGATGTTTGTTCAGCAGGGTTACCTTCTACAACCAATTTCATGCATTGTCCCTGTCGCTACAGCCGCATGTTTCTGGTTCGATGAGCTGATAAAGGCGGTCGACAGTGATTCTCCTCCTTATGAGGAGATTATGGACAGAATCAATGCTCTCAAATTGGCTAATTCTTTCACCCTAGACGCCACTTTGCAATTGGCTAGGTTAGCGGCTAAGAATTCTGGGTTTGCTATTGTGGCGCGCAGAGCGCTTTGGTTGAAATCTTGGTCGGCTGATGCGTCTTCCAAGAACAAGCTACTTAACATTCCTTTCAAGGGGAAAACGCTGTTTGGCCCTGACTTGAAAGAGATTATCTCGGATATCACTGGGGGTAAGGGCCACGCCCTTCCTCAGGATCGGCCTTTCAAGGCAAAAAATAAACCTAATTTTCGTCCCTTTCGTAGAAACGGACCAGCCCAAAGTGCTACGTCCTCTAAGCAAGAGGGTAATACTTCTCAAGCCAAGCCAGCTTGGAGACCAATGCAAGGCTGGAACAAGGGAAAGCAGGCCAAGAAACCTGCCACTGCTACCAAGACAGCATGAAATGTTGGCCCCCGATCCGGGACCGGATCTGGTGGGGGGCAGACTCTCTCTCTTCGCTCAGGCTTGGGCAAGAGATGTTCTGGATCCTTGGGCGCTAGAAATAGTCTCCCAAGGTTATCTTCTGGAATTCAAGGGACTTCCCCCAAGGGGGAGGTTCCACAGGTCTCAGTTGTCTTCAGACCACATAAAAAGACAGGCATTCTTACATTGTGTAGAAGACCTGTTAAAAATGGGAGTGATTCATCCCGTTCCATTAAGAGAACAAGGGATGGGGTTCTACTCCAATCTGTTTATAGTTCCCAAAAAAGAGGGAACGTTCAGACCAATCTTAGATCTCAAGATCTTAAACAAGTTTCTCAAGGTTCCATCGTTCAAGATGGAAACCATTCGAACTATTCTTCCTTCCATCCAGGAAGGTCAATTCATGACCACGGTGGATTTAAAGGATGCGTATCTACATATTCCTATCCACAAGGAACATCATCGGTTCCTGAGGTTCGCATTCCTGGACAAACATTACCAGTTCGTGGCGCTTCCTTTCGGATTAGCCACTGCTCCAAGGATTTTCACAAAGGTACTAGGGTCCCTTCTAGCTGTGCTAAGACCAAGGGGCATTGCTGTAGTACCTTACTTGGACGACATTCTGATTCAAGCGTCGTCCCTTCCTCAAGCAAAGGCTCACACGGACATTGTCCTGGCCTTTCTCAGATCTCACGGATGGAAAGTGAACGTGGAAAAGAGTTCTCTATCTCCGTCAACAAGGGTTCCCTTCTTGGGAACAATAATAGACTCCTTAGAAATGAGGATTTTTCTGACAGAGGCCAGAAAAACAAAACTTCTAGACTCTTGTCGGATACTTCATTCCGTTCCTCTTCCTTCCATAGCTCAGTGCATGGAAGTGATCGGGTTGATGGTAGCGGCAATGGACATAGTTCCTTTTGCACGCATTCATCTAAGACCATTACAACTGTGCATGCTCAGTCAGTGGAATGGGGACTATACAGACTTGTCTCCGAAGATACAAGTAAATCAGAGGACCAGAGACTCACTCCGTTGGTGGCTGTCCCTGGACAACCTGTCACGAGGGATGACATTCCGCAGACCAGAGTGGGTCATTGTCACGACCGACGCCAGTCTGATGGGCTGGGGCGCGGTCTGGGGATCCCTGAAAGCTCAGGGTCTTTGGTCTCGGGAAGAATCTCTTCTACCGATAAATATTCTGGAACTGAGAGCGATATTCAATGCTCTCAAGGCTTGGCCTCAGCTAGCGAGGGCCAAGTTCATACGGTTTCAATCAGACAACATGACAACTGTTGCGTACATCAACCATCAGGGGGGAACAAGGAGTTCCCTGGCGATGGAAGAAGTGACCAAAATCATTCTATGGGCGGAGTCTCACTCCTGCCACCTGTCTGCTATCCACATCCCAGGAGTGGAAAATTGGGAAGCGGATTTTCTGAGTCGTCAGACATTGCATCCGGGGGAGTGGGAACTCCATCCGGAAATCTTTGCCCAAGTCACTCAGCTGTGGGGCATTCCAGACATGGATCTGATGGCCTCTCGTCAGAACTTCAAAGTTCCTTGCTACGGGTCCAGATCCAGGGATCCCAAGGCGGCTCTAGTGGATGCACTAGTAGCACCTTGGACCTTCAATCTAGCTTATGTGTTCCCGCCGTTTCCTCTCATCCCCAGGCTGGTAGCCAGGATCAATCAGGAGAGGGCGTCGGTGATCTTGATAGCTCCTGCGTGGCCACGCAGGACTTGGTACGCAGATCTGGTGAATATGTCATCGGCTCCTCCTTGGAAGCTACCTTTGAGACGAGACCTTCTTGTTCAGGGTCCGTTCGAACATCCGAATCTGGTTTCACTCCAGCTGACTGCTTGGAGATTGAACGCTTGATCTTATCAAAGCGAGGATTCTCAGATTCTGTTATCGATACTCTTGTTCAGGCCAGAAAGCCTGTAACTAGAAAGATTTACCACAAAATTTGGAAAAAATATATCTGTTGGTGTGAATCTAAAGGATTCCCTTGGGACAAGGTTAAGATTCCTAGGATTCTATCCTTCCTTCAAGAAGGATTGGACAAAGGATTATCTGCAAGTTCCCTGAAGGGACAGATTTCTGCCTTGTCTGTGTTACTTCACAAAAAGCTGGCCGCTGTGCCAGATGTTCAAGCCTTTGTTCAGGCTCTGGTTAGAATTAAGCCTGTTTACAAACCTTTGACTCCTCCTTGGAGTCTCAATTTAGTTCTTTCAGTTCTTCAGGGGGTTCCGTTTGAACCCTTGCATTCCGTTGATATTAAGTTATTATCTTGGAAAGTTTTGTTTTTAGTTGCAATTTCTTCTGCTAGAAGAGTTTCAGAATTATCTGCTCTGCAGTGTTCTCCTCCTTATCTGGTGTTCCATGCAGATAAGGTGGTTTTACGTACTAAACCTGGTTTTCTTCCAAAAGTTGTTTCTAACAAAAACATTAACCAGGAGATTATCGTACCTTCTCTGTGTCCGAAACCAGTTTCAAAGAAGGAACGTTTGTTGCACAATTTGGATGTTGTTCGCGCTCTAAAATTCTATTTAGATGCTACAAAGGATTTTAGACAAACATCTTCCTTGTTTGTCGTTTATTCCGGTAAAAGGAGAGGTCAAAAAGCAACTTCTACCTCTCTCTCTTTTTGGATTAAAAGCATCATCAGATTGGCTTACGAGACTGCCGGACGGCAGCCTCCCGAAAGAATCACAGCTCATTCCACTAGGGCTGTGGCTTCCACATGGGCCTTCAAGAACGAGGCTTCTGTTGATCAGATATGTAGGGCAGCGACTTGGTCTTCACTGCACACTTTTACCAAATTTTACAAGTTTGATACTTTTGCTTCTTCTGAGGCTATTTTTGGGAGAAAGGTTTTGCAAACCGTGGTGCCTTCCATTTAGGTGACCTGATTTGCTCCCTCCCTTCATCCGTGTCCTAAAGCTTTGGTATTGGTTCCCACAAGTAAGGATGACGCCGTGGACCGGACACACCTATGTTGGAGAAAACAGAAT
Organism: Bombina bombina; assembly: GCF_027579735.1. Taxonomy (NCBI): domain Eukaryota; kingdom Metazoa; phylum Chordata; class Amphibia; order Anura; family Bombinatoridae; genus Bombina; species Bombina bombina. The sequence continues at coordinate 10,532,034 of NC_069510.1, read as the reverse complement.
TTATGTTTACCTGATAAATTACTTTCTCCAACGGTGTGTCCGGTCCACGGCCCGCCCTGGTTTTTTTAATCAGGTCTGATAATTTATTTTCTTTAACTACAGTCACCACGGTACCATATGGTTTCTCCTATGCAAATATTCCTCCTTAACGTCGGTCGAATGACTGGGGTAGGCGGAGCCTAGGAGGGATCATGTGACCAGCTTTGCTGGGCTCTTTGCCATTTCCTGTTGGGGAAGAGAATATCCCCACAAGTAAGGATGACGCCGTGGACCGGACACACCGTTGGAGAAAGTAATTTATCAGGTAAACATAAATTCTGTTTTCCGCCTCTAGTTCTTCTTCCAAGAGTAATCTCCAAGATTCTGAAGGAATGCTTGTTTGTTCTGCTGGTAGCTCCGGCATGGCCTCACAGGTTTTGGTATGCGGATCTTGTCCGGATGGCCTCTTGCCAACCGTGGACTCTTCCGTTAAGACCAGACCTTCTGTCTCAAGGTCCTTTTTTCCATCAGGATCTGAAATCCTTAAATTTAAAGGTATGGAGATTGAACGCTTGATTTTTGGTCAAAGAGGTTTCTCTGACTCTGTGATTAATACTATGTTACAGGCTCGTAAATCTGTATCCATAGAGATATATTATAGAGTCTGGAAGACTTATATTTCTTGGTGTCTTTCTCATCATTTTTCTTGGCATTCTTTTAGAATACCGAGAATATTACAGTTTCTTCAGGATGGTTTAGATAAGGGTTTGTCCGCAAGTTCCTTGAAAGGACAAATCTCTGCTCTTTCTGTTCTTTTTCACAGAAAGATTGCTATTCTTCCTGATATTCATTGTTTTGTACAAGCTTTGGTTCGTATAAAGCCTGTCATTAAGTCAATTTCTCCTCCTTGGAGTTTGAATTTGGTTCTGGGGGCTCTTCAAGCTCCTCCATTTGAACCTATGCATTCATTGGACATTAAATTACTTTCTTGGAAAGTTTTGTTCCTTTTGGCCATCTCTTCTGCCAGAAGAGTTTCTGAATTATCTGCTCTTTCTTGTGAGTCTCCTTTTCTGATTTTTCATCAGGATAAGGCGGTGTTGCGAACTTCTTTTGAATTTTTACCTAAGTTGTGAATTCCAACAACATTAGTAGAGACATTGTGGTTCCTTCATTATGTCCTAATCCTAAGAATTCTAAGGAGAAATCGTTGCATTCTTTGGATGTTGTTAGAGCTTTGAAATATTATGTTGAAGCTACTAAGTCTTTCCGAAAGACTTCTAGTTTATTTGTTATCTTTTCCGGTTCTAGAAAGGCCAGAAAACTTCTGCCATTTCTTTGGCATCTTGGTTGAAATCTTTAATTCATCTTGCCTATGTTGAGTCGGGTAAAACTCCGCCTCAGAGGATTACAGCTCATTCTACTAGGTCAGTTTCTACTTCCTGGGCGTTTAGGAATGAAGCTTCGGTTGATCAGATTTGCAAAGCGGCGACTTGGTCCTCTTTGCATACTTTTTCCAAATTCTACCATTTTGATGTATTTTCTTCTTCTGAAGCAGTTTTTGGTAGAAAAGTACTTCAGGCAGCGGTTTCAGTTTGAATCTTCTGCTTATGTTTTTCATTAAACTTTATTTTGGGTGTGGATTATTTTCAGCAGGAATTGGCTGTCTTTATTTTATCCCTCCCTCTCTAGTGACTCTTGTGTGGAAAGATCCACATCTTGGGTAGTCATTATCCCATACGTCACTAGCTCATGGACTCTTGCTAATTACATGAAAGAAAACATAATTTATGTAAGAACTTACCTGATAAATTCATTTCTTTCATATTAGCAAGAGTCCATGAGGCCCGCCCTTTTTTGTGGTGGTTATGATTTTTTTGTATAAAGCACAATTATTCCAATTCCTTATTTTATATGCTTTCGCACTTTTTTCTTATCACCCCACTTCTTGGCTATTCGTTAAACTGAATTGTGGGTGTGGTGAGGGGTGTATTTATAGGCATTTTAAGGTTTGGGAAACTTTGCCCCTCCTGGTAGGAATGTATATCCCATACGTCACTAGCTCATGGACTCTTGCTAATATGAAAGAAATGAATTTATCAGGTAAGTTCTTACATAAATTATGTTTTTCTATTAAATATTTTATCAGCCAGGTGGGATTATGAAGTAGCCCAGTGGGGGCAGCATAATACTTTGCAAAATTATAACATTTTCTATTATTCAAGACTCAATTACTTGCATAATTTAACATACATTGATTTAATAATACTTTTGCAGCAAACATAATATAAGCTATTTTTTGTTTAAAAATTGGCTTATGTTTTAGCTGAGTGGTTAGTAAAATCAACCGGGTGGTGCACCCATTAAATAGGTCCTGGGGAGAAAACTGAAAAACGTGCTTCTTAGAATACATATATTTTTGAATATTGAATTTTACTTTTGGTCTAATATATATGTGTCGGAAATAACTGAATATCAGATACTGAGGATAGCTGTCTAATTTTTAATGCGTTTTTAATTCTCAAAAGTTTAAATGTAGTTACTATGTTTCAAGATCATCTTCAGAGATGTGAACCAGTAGATCAGATAAGACTTGATGGGCATTTAGTGATGTTGCTCCGAGAGTGAAAAGAAAGGCAGTTAACTGGAATAAATCTCTCCCCCCCCCCACATTGTTATCACAGCTGAGTTTTTTTTATTTATATATTTTGTCAGTAGCCACATGGAGGAATTAGGTAGGTACATGAAGGTTCTGCCTACTGAAAGTGAGCTTGGCATTGCTAGGCTTTGTCATCTTATTGTGCCTTCTCATGCATTGGTGCGTGTCTACTGTACCCACTTGGTGAGCTCCGCACAGTGATGATTGCATTTTACAGATGAAATAATAATACCCAACAAGGATTGCCATTTTGTCACCATGGACATGAAGACATTGCTTCAACGTAAAAATGAATCACTCTAAAACTATACAGTTTGCCAGCTGAAACGAAAACAGATTTATTTGTAATTTAATGCCTCCATCATTTAGTTGTTGTGACTTCAGTTTTTTCATAAAGAGCAGATCACATGGGGCCCACACCCTCTGCCAAGGGAACCATAATGTGCTATAAATGATCTAGTGCTCTCCCCGGCACACATTCCCACCTGGTTCCATAAACTTCTAGCTATAGCTGCTGCCCTCTTCCTTTCTTCATCTGTTTGCGGAAGCCATTCAGCAGTTCCCTGGGGGATAAGAAACACTGATCCCCAAAGGCAGAACTTTTTTACTTTCTGCAGTCATGTTTTTTTAGCGGAAATCTTTCTGCAGGCCATTTTTTAATTAAATTACATTTTAAATGAAGCATTTACAGCATTTACACTTAAGCACAAGCATAATTGCAATGTGTTGATTATCTGGTTAAAAAAAGCAATTTTAACGTTTTATAATACATTGCAGCAGTGGAAAATTGCATTGCAAATTAGCTGCAATTTTTTTTTTATTTCTCTTTAATAAATTTGTTTCCTTTGCTCTTGGTCAGACAAGTTTTATGATACTAGTTATATTGTGAGTTTTGTCAGTTTTATGATACTAGTTATATTGTCAGTTTTGTGATACTAGTTATATTGTCAGTTTTATGATACTAGTTATATTGTCAGTTTTGTGATACTAGTTATATTGTCAGTTATATGATACTAGTTATATTGTCAGTTTTATGATTCTAGTTATATTGTCAGTATATGATACTAGTTATATTGTCAGTTTTATGATACTAGTTATATTGTCAGTTTTATGATGCTAGTTATATTGTGAGTTTTGTGATACTAGTTATATTGTCAGTTTTATGATACTAGTTATATTGTCAGTTTTGTGATACTAGTTATATTGTCAGTTTTAGGATACTAGTTATATTGTCAGTTTTATAATACTAGTTATATTGTCAGTTTTGTGATACTAGTTATATTGTCAGTTTTATGATACTAGTTATATTGTTATATTGTCAGTATATGATACTAGTTATATTGTGAGTTTTGTGATACTAGTTATATTGTCAGTTTTGTGATACTAGTTATATTGTCAGTTTTATGATACTAGTTATATTGTCAGTTTTATAATACTAGTTATATTGTCAGTTTTGTGATACTAGTTATATTGTCAGTTTTATGATACTAGTTATATTGTCAGTTTTATAATACTAGTTATATTGTCAATTTTGTGATACTAGTTATATTGTCAGTTTTATGATACTAGTTATATTGTTATATTGTCAGTATATGATACTAGTTATATTGTCAGTTTTGTGATACTAGTTATATTGTCAGTTTTGTGATACTAGTTATATTGTCAGTTTTGTGATACTAGTTATAGTGTCAGTTTTATGATACTAGTTATAGTGTCAGTTTTATGATACTAGTTATAGTGTCAGTTTTATGATACTAGTTATATTGTCAGTTTTATGATACTAGTTATAGTGTCAGTTTTATGATACTAGTTATAGTGTCAGTTTTATGATACTAGTTATATTGTCAGTTTTGTGATACTAGTTATATTGTCAGTTTTATGATACTAGTTATAGTGTCAGTTTTATGATACTAGTTATATTGTCAGTTTTGTGATACTAGTTATATTGTCAGTTTTGTGATACTAGTTATATTGTCAGTTTTGTGATACTAGTTATAGTGTCAGTTTTGTGATACTAGTTATATTGTCAGTTTTGTGATACTAGTTATAGTGTCAGTTTTATGATACTAGTTATAGTGTCAGTTTTATGATACTAGTTATATTGTCAGTTTTGTGATACTAGTTATAGTGTCAGTTTTATGATACTAGTTATATTGTCAGTTTTATGATACTAGTTATAGTGTCAGTTTTATAATACTAGTTATATTGTCAGTTTTGTGATACTAGTTATATTGTCAGTTTTATGATACTAGTTATATTGTCAGTTTTGTGATACTAGTTATATTGTCAGTTTTATGATACTAGTTATATTGTCAGTTTTATAATACTAGTTATATTGTCAATTTTGTGATACTAGTTATATTGTCAGTTTTATGATACTAGTTATATTGTTATATTGTCAGTATATGATACTAGTTATATTGCCGAAGATACAAGTAAATCAGAGGACCAGAGACTCACTCCGTTGGTGGCTGTCCCTGGACAACCTGTCACGAGGGATGACATTCCGCAGACCAGAGTGGGTCATTGTCACGACCGACGCCAGTCTGATGGGCTGGGGCGCGGTCTGGGGATCCCTGAAAGCTCAGGGTCTTTGGTCTCGGGAAGAATCTCTTCTACCGATAAATATTCTGGAACTGAGAGCGATATTCAATGCTCTCAAGGCTTGGCCTCAGCTAGCGAGGGCCAAGTTCATACGGTTTCAATCAGACAACATGACAACTGTTGCGTACATCAACCATCAGGGGGGAACAAGGAGTTCCCTGGCGATGGAAGAAGTGACCAAAATCATTCTATGGGCGGAGTCTCACTCCTGCCACCTGTCTGCTATCCACATCCCAGGAGTGGAAAATTGGGAAGCGGATTTTCTGAGTCGTCAGACATTGCATCCGGGGGAGTGGGAACTCCATCCGGAAATCTTTGCCCAAGTCACTCAGCTGTGGGGCATTCCAGACATGGATCTGATGGCCTCTCGTCAGAACTTCAAAGTTCCTTGCTACGGGTCCAGATCCAGGGATCCCAAGGCGGCTCTAGTGGATGCACTAGTAGCACCTTGGACCTTCAATCTAGCTTATGTGTTCCCGCCGTTTCCTCTCATCCCCAGGCTGGTAGCCAGGATCAATCAGGAGAGGGCGTCGGTGATCTTGATAGCTCCTGCGTGGCCACGCAGGACTTGGTACGCAGATCTGGTGAATATGTCATCGGCTCCTCCTTGGAAGCTACCTTTGAGACGAGACCTTCTTGTTCAGGGTCCGTTCGAACATCCGAATCTGGTTTCACTCCAGCTGACTGCTTGGAGATTGAACGCTTGATCTTATCAAAGCGAGGATTCTCAGATTCTGTTATCGATACTCTTGTTCAGGCCAGAAAGCCTGTAACTAGAAAGATTTACCACAAAATTTGGAAAAAATATATCTGTTGGTGTGAATCTAAAGGATTCCCTTGGGACAAGGTTAAGATTCCTAGGATTCTATCCTTCCTTCAAGAAGGATTGGACAAAGGATTATCTGCAAGTTCCCTGAAGGGACAGATTTCTGCCTTGTCTGTGTTACTTCACAAAAAGCTGGCCGCTGTGCCAGATGTTCAAGCCTTTGTTCAGGCTCTGGTTAGAATTAAGCCTGTTTACAAACCTTTGACTCCTCCTTGGAGTCTCAATTTAGTTCTTTCAGTTCTTCAGGGGGTTCCGTTTGAACCCTTGCATTCCGTTGATATTAAGTTATTATCTTGGAAAGTTTTGTTTTTAGTTGCAATTTCTTCTGCTAGAAGAGTTTCAGAATTATCTGCTCTGCAGTGTTCTCCTCCTTATCTGGTGTTCCATGCAGATAAGGTGGTTTTACGTACTAAACCTGGTTTTCTTCCAAAAGTTGTTTCTAACAAAAACATTAACCAGGAGATTATCGTACCTTCTCTGTGTCCGAAACCAGTTTCAAAGAAGGAACGTTTGTTGCACAATTTGGATGTTGTTCGCGCTCTAAAATTCTATTTAGATGCTACAAAGGATTTTAGACAAACATCTTCCTTGTTTGTCGTTTATTCCGGTAAAAGGAGAGGTCAAAAAGCAACTTCTACCTCTCTCTCTTTTTGGATTAAAAGCATCATCAGATTGGCTTACGAGACTGCCGGACGGCAGCCTCCCGAAAGAATCACAGCTCATTCCACTAGGGCTGTGGCTTCCACATGGGCCTTCAAGAACGAGGCTTCTGTTGATCAGATATGTAGGGCAGCGACTTGGTCTTCACTGCACACTTTTACCAAATTTTACAAGTTTGATACTTTTGCTTCTTCTGAGGCTATTTTTGGGAGAAAGGTTTTGCAAGCCGTGGTGCCTTCCATTTAGGTGACCTGATTTGCTCCCTCCCTTCATCCGTGTCCTAAAGCTTTGGTATTGGTTCCCACAAGTAAGGATGACGCCGTGGACCGGACACACCTATGTTGGAGAAAACAGAATTTATGTTTACCTGATAAATTACTTTCTCCAACGGTGTGTCCGGTCCACGGCCCGCCCTGGTTTTTTTAATCAGGTCTGATAATTTATTTTCTTTAACTACAGTCACCACGGTACCATATGGTTTCTCCTATGCAAATATTCCTCCTTAACGTCGGTCGAATGACTGGGGTAGGCGGAGCCTAGGAGGGATCATGTGACCAGCTTTGCTGGGCTCTTTGCCATTTCCTGTTGGGGAAGAGAATATCCCCACAAGTAAGGATGACGCCGTGGACCGGACACACCGTTGGAGAAAGTAATTTATCAGGTAAACATAAATTCTGTTTTCCGCCTCTAGTTCTTCTTCCAAGAGTAATCTCCAAGATTCTGAAGGAATGCTTGTTTGTTCTGCTGGTAGCTCCGGCATGGCCTCACAGGTTTTGGTATGCGGATCTTGTCCGGATGGCCTCTTGCCAACCGTGGACTCTTCCGTTAAGACCAGACCTTCTGTCTCAAGGTCCTTTTTTCCATCAGGATCTGAAATCCTTAAATTTAAAGGTATGGAGATTGAACGCTTGATTTTTGGTCAAAGAGGTTTCTCTGACTCTGTGATTAATACTATGTTACAGGCTCGTAAATCTGTATCCATAGAGATATATTATAGAGTCTGGAAGACTTATATTTCTTGGTGTCTTTCTCATCATTTTTCTTGGCATTCTTTTAGAATACCGAGAATATTACAGTTTCTTCAGGATGGTTTAGATAAGGGTTTGTCCGCAAGTTCCTTGAAAGGACAAATCTCTGCTCTTTCTGTTCTTTTTCACAGAAAGATTGCTATTCTTCCTGATATTCATTGTTTTGTACAAGCTTTGGTTCGTATAAAGCCTGTCATTAAGTCAATTTCTCCTCCTTGGAGTTTGAATTTGGTTCTGGGGGCTCTTCAAGCTCCTCCATTTGAACCTATGCATTCATTGGACACAAGCATAATTGCAATGTGTTGATTATCTGGTTAAAAAAAGCAATTTTAACGTTTTATAATACATTGCAGCAGTGGAAAATTGCATTGCAAATTAGCTGCAATTTTTTTTTTATTTCTCTTTAATAAATTTGTTTCCTTTGCTCTTGGTCAGACAAGTTTTATGATACTAGTTATATTGTGAGTTTTGTCAGTTTTATGATACTAGTTATATTGTCAGTTTTGTGATACTAGTTATATTGTCAGTTTTATGATACTAGTTATATTGTCAGTTTTGTGATACTAGTTATATTGTCAGTTATATGATACTAGTTATATTGTCAGTTTTATGATTCTAGTTATATTGTCAGTATATGATACTAGTTATATTGTCAGTTTTATGATACTAGTTATATTGTCAGTTTTATGATGCTAGTTATATTGTGAGTTTTGTGATACTAGTTATATTGTCAGTTTTATGATACTAGTTATATTGTCAGTTTTGTGATACTAGTTATATTGTCAGTTTTAGGATACTAGTTATATTGTCAGTTTTATAATACTAGTTATATTGTCAGTTTTGTGATACTAGTTATATTGTCAGTTTTATGATACTAGTTATATTGTTATATTGTCAGTATATGATACTAGTTATATTGTGAGTTTTGTGATACTAGTTATATTGTCAGTTTTGTGATACTAGTTATATTGTCAGTTTTATGATACTAGTTATATTGTCAGTTTTATAATACTAGTTATATTGTCAGTTTTGTGATACTAGTTATATTGTCAGTTTTATGATACTAGTTATATTGTCAGTTTTATAATACTAGTTATATTGTCAATTTTGTGATACTAGTTATATTGTCAGTTTTATGATACTAGTTATATTGTTATATTGTCAGTATATGATACTAGTTATATTGTCAGTTTTGTGATACTAGTTATATTGTCAGTTTTGTGATACTAGTTATATTGTCAGTTTTGTGATACTAGTTATAGTGTCAGTTTTATGATACTAGTTATAGTGTCAGTTTTATGATACTAGTTATAGTGTCAGTTTTATGATACTAGTTATATTGTCAGTTTTATGATACTAGTTATAGTGTCAGTTTTATGATACTAGTTATAGTGTCAGTTTTATGATACTAGTTATATTGTCAGTTTTGTGATACTAGTTATATTGTCAGTTTTATGATACTAGTTATAGTGTCAGTTTTATGATACTAGTTATATTGTCAGTTTTGTGATACTAGTTATATTGTCAGTTTTGTGATACTAGTTATAGTGTCAGTTTTGTGATACTAGTTATATTGTCAGTTTTGTGATACTAGTTATAGTGTCAGTTTTATGATACTAGTTATAGTGTCAGTTTTATGATACTAGTTATATTGTCAGTTTTGTGATACTAGTTATAGTGTCAGTTTTATGATACTAGTTATATTGTCAGTTTTATGATACTAGTTATAGTGTCAGTTTTATAATACTAGTTATATTGTCAGTTTTGTGATACTAGTTATATTGTCAGTTTTATGATACTAGTTATATTGTCAGTTTTATAATACTAGTTATATTGTCAGTTTTGTGATACTAGTTATATTGTCAGTTTTGTGATACTAGTTATAGTGTCAGTTTTATGATACTAGTTATATTGTCAGTTTTATGATACTAGTTATAGTGTCAGTTTTATAATACTAGTTATATTGTCAGTTTTGTGATACTAGTTATATTGTCAGTTTTATGATACTAGTTATATTGTCAGTTTTATAATACTAGTTATATTGTCAGTTTTGTGATACTAGTTATATTGTCAGTTTTATGATACTAGTTATATTGTCAGTTTTATAATACTAGTTATATTGTCAATTTTGTGATACTAGTTATATTGTCAGTTTTATGATACTAGTTATATTGTTATATTGTCAGTATATGATACTAGTTATATTGTCAGTTTTGTGATACTAGTTATATTGTCAGTTTTGTGATACTAGTTATATTGTCAGTTTTGTGATACTAGTTATAGTGTCAGTTTTATGATACTAGTTATATTGTCAGTTTTATGATACTAGTTATAGTGTCAGTTTTATGATACTAGTTATATTGTCAGTTTTATGATACTAGTTATAGTGTCAGTTTTATGATACTAGTTATAGTGTCAGTTTTATGATACTAGTTATATTGTCAGTTTTGTGATACTAGTTATATTGTCAGTTTTATGATACTAGTTATAGTGTCAGTTTTGTGATACTAGTTATATTGTCAGTTTTGTGATACTAGTTATATTGTCAGTTTTGTGATACTAGTTATATTGTCAGTTTTGTGATACTAGTTATAGTGTCAGTTTTATGATACTAGTTATAGTGTCAGTTTTATGATACTAGTTATATTGTCAGTTTTATGATACTAGTTATAGTGTCAGTTTTATGATACTAGTTATATTGTCAGTTTTATGATACTAGTTATAGTGTCAGTTTTATGATACTAGTTATATTGTCAGTTTTATGATACTAGTTATATTGTCAGTTTTGTGATACTAGTTATAGTGTCAGTTTTATGATACTAGTTATATTGTCAGTTTTGTGATACTAGTTATATTGTCAGTTTTATGATACTAGTTATATTGTCAGTTTTGTGATACTAGTTATAGTGTCAGTTTTATGATACTAGTTATAGTGTCAGTTTTATGATACTAGTTAAAATGTCAGTTTTATGATACTAGTTATAGTGTCAGTTTTATGATACTAGTTATATTGTCAGTTTTGTGATACTAGTTATATTGTCAGTTTTATGATACTAGTTATATTGTCAGTTTTGTGATACTAGTTATATTGTCAGTTATATGATACTAGTTATATTGTCAGTTTTATGATTCTAGTTATATTGTCAGTATATGATACTAGTTATATTGTCAGTTTTATGATACTAGTTATATTGTCAGTTTTATGATGCTAGTTATATTGTGAGTTTTGTGATACTAGTTATATTGTCAGTTTTATGATACTAGTTATATTGTCAGTTTTGTGATACTAGTTATATTGTCAGTTTTATGATACTAGTTATATTGTCAGTTTTATAATACTAGTTATATTGTCAGTTTTGTGATACTAGTTATATTGTCAGTTTTATGATACTAGTTATATTGTTATATTGTCAGTATATGATACTAGTTATATTGTGAGTTTTGTGATACTAGTTATATTGTCAGTTTTGTGATACTAGTTATATTGTCAGTATATGATACTAGTTATATTGTCAGTTTTATGATACTAGTTATATTGTCAGTTTTGTGATACTAGTTATATTGTCAGTTTTATGATACTAGTTATATTGTCAGTTTTATAATACTAGTTATATTGTCAGTTTTGTGATACTAGTTATATTGTCAGTTTTATGATACTAGTTATATTGTTATATTGTCAGTATATGATACTAGTTATATTGTCAGTTTTGTGATACTAGTTATATTGTCAGTTTTGTGATACTAGTTATATTGTCAGTTTTGTGATACTAGTTATAGTGTCAGTTTTATGATACTAGTTATAGTGTCAGTTTTATGATACTAGTTATAGTGTCAGTTTTATGATACTAGTTATATTGTCAGTTTTATGATACTAGTTATAGTGTCAGTTTTATGATACTAGTTATAGTGTCAGTTTTATGATACTAGTTATATTGTCAGTTTTGTGATACTAGTTATATTGTCAGTTTTATGATACTAGTTATAGTGTCAGTTTTATGATACTAGTTATATTGTCAGTTTTGTGATACTAGTTATATTGTCAGTTTTGTGATACTAGTTATAGTGTCAGTTTTGTGATACTAGTTATATTGTCAGTTTTGTGATACTAGTTATAGTGTCAGTTTTATGATACTAGTTATAGTGTCAGTTTTATGATACTAGTTATATTGTCAGTTTTGTGATACTAGTTATAGTGTCAGTTTTATGATACTAGTTATATTGTCAGTTTTATGATACTAGTTATAGTGTCAGTTTTATAATACTAGTTATATTGTCAGTTTTGTGATACTAGTTATATTGTCAGTTTTATGATACTAGTTATATTGTCAGTTTTATAATACTAGTTATATTGTCAGTTTTGTGATACTAGTTATATTGTCAGTTTTGTGATACTAGTTATAGTGTCAGTTTTATGATACTAGTTATATTGTCAGTTTTATGATACTAGTTATAGTGTCAGTTTTATAATACTAGTTATATTGTCAGTTTTGTGATACTAGTTATATTGTCAGTTTTATGATACTAGTTATATTGTCAGTTTTATAATACTAGTTATATTGTCAGTTTTGTGATACTAGTTATATTGTCAGTTTTATGATACTAGTTATATTGTCAGTTTTATAATACTAGTTATATTGTCAATTTTGTGATACTAGTTATATTGTCAGTTTTATGATACTAGTTATATTGTTATATTGTCAGTATATGATACTAGTTATATTGTCAGTTTTGTGATACTAGTTATATTGTCAGTTTTGTGATACTAGTTATATTGTCAGTTTTGTGATACTAGTTATAGTGTCAGTTTTATGATACTAGTTATATTGTCAGTTTTATGATACTAGTTATAGTGTCAGTTTTATGATACTAGTTATATTGTCAGTTTTATGATACTAGTTATAGTGTCAGTTTTATGATACTAGTTATAGTGTCAGTTTTATGATACTAGTTATATTGTCAGTTTTGTGATACTAGTTATATTGTCAGTTTTATGATACTAGTTATAGTGTCAGTTTTATGATACTAGTTATATTGTCAGTTTTGTGATACTAGTTATATTGTCAGTTTTGTGATACTAGTTATATTGTCAGTTTTGTGATACTAGTTATAGTGTCAGTTTTATGATACTAGTTATAGTGTCAGTTTTATGATACTAGTTATATTGTCAGTTTTATGATACTAGTTATAGTGTCAGTTTTATGATACTAGTTATAGTGTCAGTTTTATGATACTAGTTATATTGTCAGTTTTGTGATACTAGTTATATTGTCAGTTTTGTGATACTAGTTATATTGTCAGTTTTGTGATACTAGTTATAGTGTCAGTTTTATGATACTAGTTATAGTGTCAGTTTTATGATACTAGTTATATTGTCAGTTTTATGATACTAGTTATATTGTCAGTTTTGTGATACTAGTTATAGTGTCAGTTTTATGATACTAGTTATAGTGTCAGTTTTATGATACTAGTTATATTGTCAGTTTTATGATACTAGTTATAGTGTCAGTTTTATGATACTAGTTATATTGTCAGTTTTATGATACTAGTTATATTGTCAGTTTTATGATACTAGTTATAGTGTCAGTTTTATGATACTAGTTATATTGTCAGTTTTATGATACTAGTTATAGTGTCAGTTTTATGATACTAGTTATATTGTCAGTTTTATGATACTAGTTATAGTGTCAGTTTTATGATACTAGTTATATTGTCAGTTTTATGATACTAGTTATATTGTCAGTTTTATGATACTAGTTATATTGTCAGTTTTATAATACTAGTTATATTGTCAGTTTTGTGATACTAGTTATATTGTCAGTTTTATGATACTAGTTATATTGTCAGTTTTATAATACTAGTTATATTGTCAATTTTGTGATACTAGTTATATTGTCAGTTTTATGATACTAGTTATATTGTTATATTGTCAGTATATGATACTAGTTATATTGTCAGTTTTGTGATACTAGTTATATTGTCAGTTTTGTGATACTAGTTATATTGTCAGTTTTGTGATACTAGTTATAGTGTCAGTTTTATGATACTAGTTATATTGTCAGTTTTATGATACTAGTTATAGTGTCAGTTTTATGATACTAGTTATATTGTCAGTTTTATGATACTAGTTATAGTGTCAGTTTTATGATACTAGTTATAGTGTCAGTTTTATGATACTAGTTATATTGTCAGTTTTGTGATACTAGTTATATTGTCAGTTTTATGATACTAGTTATAGTGTCAGTTTTATGATACTAGTTATATTGTCAGTTTTGTGATACTAGTTATATTGTCAGTTTTGTGATACTAGTTATATTGTCAGTTTTGTGATACTAGTTATAGTGTCAGTTTTATGATACTAGTTATATTGTCAGTTTTGTGATACTAGTTATATTGTCAGTTTTGTGATACTAGTTATAGTGTCAGTTTTATGATACTAGTTATATTGTCAGTTTTATGATACTAGTTATAGTGTCAGTTTTATGATACTAGTTATATTGTCAGTTTTATGATACTAGTTATAGTGTCAGTTTTATGATACTAGTTATATTGTCAGTTTTATGATACTAGTTATATTGTCAGTTTTGTGATACTAGTTATAGTGTCAGTTTTATGATACTAGTTATAGTGTCAGTTTTATGATACTAGTTATATTGTCAGTTTTGTGATACTAGTTATAGTGTCAGTTTTATGATACTAGTTATATTGTCAGTTTTATGATACTAGTTATAGTGTCAGTTTTATGATACTAGTTATATTGTCAGTTTTATGATACTAGTTATAGTGTCAGTTTTATGATACTAGTTATATTGTCAGTTTTGTGATACTAGTTATAGTGTCAGTTTTATGATACTAGTTATATTGTCAGTTTTATGATACTAGTTATATTGTCAGTTTTATGATACTAGTTATAGTGTCAGTTTTATGATACTAGTTATATTGTCAGTTTTATGATACTAGTTATAGTGTCAGTTTTATGATACTAGTTATATTGTCAGTTTTATGATACTAGTTATAGTGTCAGTTTTATGATACTAGTTATATTGTCAGTTTTATGATACTAGTTATATTGTCAGTTTTATGATACTAGTTATATTGTCAGTTTTATGATACTAGTTATAGTGTCAGTTTTATGATACTAGTTATATTGTCAGTTTTATGATACTAGTTATATTGTCAGTTTTATGATACTAGTTATATTGTTATATTGTCAGTTTTATGATACTAGTTATATTGTTATATTGTCAGTTTATGATACTAGTTATATTGTCAGTTTTATGATACTAGTTATAGTGTCAGTTTTATGATACTAGTTATAGTGTCAGTTTTATGATACTAGTTATAGTGTCAGTTTTATGATACTAGTTATATTGTCAGTTTTATGATACTAGTTATATTGTCTGCTTTTATGTCATTCATGTTATGTTTTTTCTGAAGATGTGTTTCCTTTGATATGATTTTATATACTGTTATTACTGTATGCATGCAAATCATTAGTTCTTTCTCAGAACTCAATTTTTAATTCTGAAATTTTAATAATTAAATAGATTTTATATCCAAATATATTCCATCTATATATACATATATACCCCTACCAAGAGTTCTTGCATAGTAGTCAGGTATTGCACTCATTAGTGCAGCTGTATTTGATTATTAGTCCATCTGTAGAGTTTCTTTCTCTGCAGTTTCTATAATCTCTCCTTTATTCTTGGTCAGACATGACACAATTATAAGTTAAAAGTGTAGCAATAAAAAAAGATGTGTTACAAGAACATCTTACATACATGAAAGACTAGAAGTTAAAGAAAACCCCTGAGAGCCAGTCATCAATAAACGTGATGCTGCTGTGCAGCGCTGCTCTGTATTTCACTGTTCTCTTCAAACAGTGTTTCACTCTGGCTGCACTGTTACAGAAAACTTACAGTGCAGCCAGAACACAGCACTGTTTGAAGAGAGCAGCTTGATGTGGAGCAGCGCTGCAAGTGTAAGCTCTAACAGTTCCTGCATTTATCCTGTTTTTTATGCAGACATCATGCATGTGTTGCCTTGGGGTACTGATCCAGATGACTTTGGCTGCTTTCAGTATTTGTATGGTTGTTAAAGCAAATCCCTCATGCACAAGGACTGATTCCATGCCTGCCTGTACATAGAGAAAGTGTATAATGCGTACATCAGTGGTTCCTTTGAATCATCTTATAGTATCAGATTTGGCATCAATGATGCCTTACTGCTCATATCTCACTAACCTTCGTGCCTGTTATCTAATGTGAGTTTTACAAGCTGATTTAGGTAGTGACAGGCTTTTTGCTGGCCTCCCTGCTGACAATAACCCCCCCCCCCCTTGTGCTTGCTAATCCTTTCCTTGCTAAGGAAACATGCATGGGCATGTATACTGCCAGCAAGTGCTGTAAATACTATATGCTTTGTCATCAGCATTTATTTTCACTGCAAAACATACCACACAAACAATAGTGAGTTATCTTTTTCCAGCTTTTTTTTTTCTTCTTTTTTTTGTGTACATTTATGATATGAAAACCACACAAAATGAGGCACGTTACTATTGAATAAGGTACAGATGTCATTGTATACTTTCTGTTATTATGAGATACATAGGAGCACATTTAGTCTACACATTTCCTTTAAAAGTACATACACAGACTGTGTAATGTAGAATTGTAATGTCCTCATTTGTTAGAAAAAGTAATGTTTGTCTTTGTTTTGCCCCTAAGCAGAATGTTACTGCCGGCTACATGCATATCCTGCTTATGATCTGCAAAGTGTTGTCAGCCAAGTGTGAGTTTAAATGTATTAATGGACCACTCAATGCAGTACATAATAAACAGACAAGGCAATAACGCCTACTCTGAATTTAAAATAAGCTGTAGATTTTTTTTTTGTTGACAAATTACCCCCCCCCCCCCATTTTCCAGCCCCCTGTATTATGTGACAGACATCAGCCAATCGCAGACTAGTATACGTATACCCTGTGAGCTTGTTCCCCAGAAAGTGTGAACATAAAAAGACTGTGCAAAATTTGATAATGAAAGTAAATTGGAAAGTGTCTTAAAACTGCTGCTCTATCTAAATCACAAAAGTTTATTTCTCTTGTTAAGTGTGTTCAGTCCACGGGTCATCCATTACTTATGGGATATATTCTCCTTCCCAACAGGAAGTTGCAAGAGGATCACCCAAGCAGAGCTGCTATATAGCTCCTCCCCTCACATGTCATATCCAGTCATTCTCTTGCAACCCTCAACAAAGAAGGAGGTCGCGGGAGGAGTTGGAGTTTTTACTTAATTATTCTTCAATCAAAAGTTTGTTATTTTAAATGGCACCGGAGTGTGCTGTTTTTCTATCTCAGGCAGTATGTGGAAGAAGAAACTGTCTGCATTTTTCTATGATCTTAGCAGGCGTAACTAAGATCCACTGGCTGTTCTCGACATTCTGAGGAGTGGGGTAACTTCAGAACATGGGAATAGCATGCAGGGTCCCCCGTAAATGAGGTATGTGCAGTACAATATTTTCTGGGAATGGAATTGACTAAGAAAACACTGCTGTTACCCGTATGATGTAAGTACAGCCTTAAATGCAGTAGTAGTGACTGGTATCAGGCTGATGAATGTATGCACAGTAGAGTTAGAATTTGACTGAGAAAATACTGTTAATACTGAAATAATGCTTAAGCCTTATCTGCAGTGGAAGCGACTGGTAGCAGGCTTAGTGATAACTTTGCATGACATTAAAAGATGTTTGTTTTTAAAAACCGTTTACTGGCATGTTATTCGTTTTTTGTGAGGTACTTTGGTGACAAATCCTTTTGGGCATGAATTTTTCTTTTTTTCCACATGGCTAACGTATATTTCTGCATAGAAACCGTTATATCAGGTCTCCCACTGTTGTAAATGAGCGGGAGGGGCCTTTTTTAGCTCCTTGTTGCGCAGTTAAAATTCTAGCACAGTCTTCCTGCTTCTTCCTCCTTGATCCAGGACGTCTCTAGAGAGCTCAGGGGTCTTCAAAATTCGTTTTTGAGGGAGGTAATCAATCACAGCAGACCTGTGACAGTGTGTTAGACTGTGATAAAAACGTTTAATATTAATTTGATATCCGTTTTTTTAGGTACTGAGGGGTTAATCATCCTGTTGCTAATGGGTGCAATCCTCTGCTAATTAATACATTTAAAGAATTGTTGACTATAACTGAATTAGTTCTTTGTTATTCAACTGTGTTTTTTAAAAGCGCTGCAGCGTTTTTTATATTGCTTGTGAACTTATTGAAAGTAATTTCCAAGCTTGCTAGCTTCATTGCTAGTCTGTTTAAACATGTCTGATACAGAGGAATCTGCTTGTTCATTATGTTTAAAAGCCGATGTGGAGCCCAATAGAAATATGTGTGCCAATTGTATTGATATTACTTTGAAAAATCAATCTGTACCGATAAAAAAATTATCACCAGACAACGAGGGGGCAGTTATGCCGTCTAACTCTCCTCACGTGTCAGTACCTTCGTCTCCCGCTCGGGAGGTGCGTGAGATTGAGGCGCCAAGTACATCAAGGCCCTTACAAATCACTTTACATGATATGGCTAATGTTATGAAAGAAGTATTATACAATATGCCCGAGTTAAGAGGCAAGCGCGACAGTTCTGGGTTAAGGACAGAGCGCGGATGACACGAGAGCCATGTCTGATACTGCGTCACAATTTGCAGAACATGAGGACGGAGAGCGGAGGTGTTAGCGGCTCTGAATGATTGTGACACGGTGGCAATCCCAGAGAAATTATGTAGGCTGGATAAATACTACGCGGTACCGGTGTGTACTGACGTTTTTCCTATACCAAAGAGGCTTACAGAGATTATTAGTAAGGAGTGGGATAGACCTGGTGTGCCTTTTTCCCCTCCTCCGATATTTAGAAAAATGTTCCCTATAGACGCCACCACACGAGACTTATGGCAGACGATCCCTAAGGTGGAGGGAGCAGTTTCTACTTTAGCCAAGCATACCGCTATCCCGGTGGAGGATAGCTGTGCTTTCTCAGATCCAATGGATAAAAAAATTAGAGGGTTATCTTAAGAAAATGTTTGTTCAACAAGGTTTTATATTACAGCCTCTTGCATGCATTGCGCCTGTCACTGCTGCAGCGGCATTCTAGTTTGAGTCTCTGGAAGAGGCGATTCGCACAGCACCATTGGATGAGTCTTTGAGCAAGATTAGAACCCTTAAGCTGGCTAATGCGTTTGTTTCGGATGCCGTAGTGCATTTAACCAAACTTACGGCTAAGAATTCCGGATTCGCCATACAGGCGCGCAGAGCGCTATGGCTTAAATCCTGGTCAGCAGATGTAACTTCTAAGTCTAAATTACTAAACATTCCTTTCCAAGGGCAGACCTTATTCGGGCCCGGCTTGAAGGAAATTATTGCTGACATTACTGGAGGTAAGGGCCACACCCTTCCTCAGGACAGGGCCAAATCGAAGGCCAAACAGTCTAATTTTCGTGCCTTTCGTAATTTCAAGGCAGGAGCAGCATCAACTTCCTCCGCTCCAAAACAGGAAGGAACTACTTCTCGTTACAGACAGGGTTGGAAAGGCAACCAGTCATGGAACAAGGGCAAGCAGGCCAGAAAGCCTACTTCCGCCCCTAAGACGGCATGAAGACAGGGCCCCCTTTCCGGAGACGGATCTAGTGGGGGGCAGACTCTCTCTCTTCGCCCAGGCTTGGGCAAGAGATGTACAGGATCCCTGGACGTTGGAGATTATATCTCAGGGATACCTTCTGGATTTCAAAACTTCTCCTCCACAAGGGAGGTTTCATCTGTCAAGGTTATCAACAAACCTAGTAAAGAAAGAGGCATTTCTACAATGTGTACAAGACCTCTTAGTAATGGGAGTGATCCACCCAGTTCCGCGGACGGAACAGGGGCAAGGGTTTTATTCAAATCTGTTTGTGGTTCCCAAGAAAGAGGGAACCTTCAGACCAATCTTAGATTTAAAAATCTTAAACAAATTCCTAAGGGTTCCATCGTTCAAGATGGAAACCATTCGGACCATCCTACCCATGATCCAAGAGGGTCAATATATGACCACAGTGGATTTAAAGGATGCCTACCTTCACATACCGATTCACAAAGATCATTATCGGTACCTAAGGTTTGCCTTTCTAGACAGGCATTACCAGTTTGTAGCGCTTCCCTTCGGATTAGCTACGGCCCCGAGAATTTTTACAAAGGTTCTGGGCTCTCTTCTGGCGGTACTAAGACCACGAGGCATAGGGGTGGCTCCGTACCTAGACGACATTCTGATACAAGCGTCAAGTTTTCAAACTGCAAAGTCTCATACAGAGATAGTTCTAGCATTTCTGAGGTCGCATGGGTGGAAAGTGAACGTGGAAAAGAGTTCTCTGTTACCACTCACAAGGGTCCCTTTTCTAGGGACTCTTATAGATTCTGTAGAGATGAAGATTTACCTGACGGAGTCCACGTTATCAAAGATTCTCAATGCTTGCCGTGTCCTTCACTCCATTCCAAGCCCATCAGTAGCTCAGTGCATGGAAGTAATAGGCTTAATGGTCGCGGCAATGGACATAGTGCCATTTGCGCGCTTACATCTCAGACCGCTGCAACTATGCATGCTAAGTCAATGGAACAGGGATTACTCAGATCTGTCCCCTTTGCTAAATCTAGACCAGGAGACCAGAGATTCTCTTCTCTGGTGGTTGTCACGGGTTCATCTGTTCAAAGGAATGACTTTTCGCAGACCAGATTGGACGATTGTAACAACAGATGCCAGCCTACTAGGCTGGGGAGCAGTCTGGAACTCCCTGAAGGCTCAGGGATCGTGGACTCAGGAGGAGAAACTCCTCCCAATAAACGTTCTAGAATTAAGAGCAATATTCAATGCTCTTCTAGCTTGGCCTCAGTTAGCAACACTGAGGTTCATCAGATTTCAGTCGGACAACATCACGACTGTGGCTTACATCAATCATCAAGGGGGAACCAGGAGTTCCCTAGCGATGTTGGAAGTCTCGAAGATAATTCGCTGGGCAGAGTCTCACTCTTGCCACCTGTCAGCGATCTACATCCCAGGCGTGGAGAACTGGGAGGCGGATTTTCTAAGTCGCCAGACTTTTCATCCGGGGGAGTGGGAACTTCACCCGGAGGTATTTGCTCAACTGATTCATCGTTGGGGCAAACCGGATCTGGATCTCATGGCATCTCGCCAGAACGCCAAGCTTCCTTGTTACGGATCCAGGTCCAGGGACCCGGGAGCGGTGCTGGTAGATGCGCTAGCAGCCCCTTGGGTTTTCAACATAGCTTATGTGTTTCCACCTTTTCCGTTGCTACCTCGACTGATTGCCAGGATCAAACAGGAGAGAGCATCGTGATTCTGATAGCGCCTGCGTGGCCACGCAGGACCTGGTATGCAGACCTAGTGGACATGTCGTCCTGTCCACCATGGTCTCTACCCCTGAGGCAGGACCTTCTAATTCAGGGTCCTTTCAACCATCCAAACCTAATTTCTCTGAGGCTGACTGCTTGGAAATTGAACGCTTGATTCTATCAAAGCGTGGGTTTTCGGATTCGGTTATTGATACATTAATACAGGCTCGGAAACCTGTTAACAGAAAAATTTACCACAAGATATGGCGTAAATATTTATATTGGTGTGAATCCAAGAGTTACTCATGGAGTAAGGTTAGGATTCCTAGGATATTGTCTTTTCTACAAGAGGGTTTAGAAAAGGGCTTATCCGCTAGTTCACTAAAGGGACAGATTTCTGCTCTGTCTATTCTTTTACACAAGCGTCTGGCAGAGAATCCAGATGTCCAGGCTTTTTGTCAGGCTTTGGCTAGGATTAAGCCTGTGTTTAAAACTGTTGCTCCTCCGTGGAGCTTAAACTTGGTTCTTACAGTTCTTCAGGGTGTTCCGTTTGAACCCCTTCATTCCATTGATATTAAGCTTTTATCTTGGAAAGTTCTGTTTTTGATGGCTATTTCCTCGGCTCGTAGAGTCTCTGAGTTATCTGCCTTACATTGTGATTCTCCTTATCTGATCTTTCATTCAGACAAGGTAGTCCTGCGTACTAAACCTGGGTTTTTACCTAAGGTTGTTTCTAACAAGAATATCAATCAAGAGATTGTTGTTCCATCCTTATGTCCTAATCCTTCTTCAAAGAAGGAACGTCTTTTGCATAATCTAGACGTGGTCCGTGCCCTGAAGTTCTACTTACAGGCAACTAAAGATTTTCAACAAACTTCTTCTCTGTTTGTCGTTTACTCTGGACAGAGGAGAGGTCAAAAGGCTTCGGCTACCTCTCTCTCTTTTTGGCTTTGTAGCATAATACGCTTAGCCTATGAGACTGCTGGACAGCAGCCTCCTGAAAGAATTACAGCTCATTCCACTAGAGCTGTGGCTTCCACCTGGGCCTTTAAGAATGAGGCCTCTGCTGAACAGATTTGCAAGGCTGCAACTTGGTCTTCACTTCATACTTTTTCCAAATTTTACAAATTTTACACTTTTGCTTCTTCGGAGGCGGTTTTTGGGAGAAAGGTTCTACAGGCAGTGGTTTCTTCTGTTTAATGTTCCTGCCTTGTCCCTCCCATCATCCGTGTACTTTAGCTTTGGTATTGGTATCCCATAAGTAATGGATGACCCGTGGACTGAATACACTTAACAAGAGAAAACATAATTTATGCTTACCTGATAAATTTATTTCTCTTGTAGTGTGTTCAGTCCACGGCCCGCCCTGTCTATTTGAGGCAGGTTCTAAATTTTAAATTATAACTCCAGTCACCACTGCACCCTATAGTTTCTCCTTTCTCGTCTTGTTTCGGTCGAATGACTGGATATGACATGTGAGGGGAGGAGCTATATAGCAGCTCTGCTTGGGTGATCCTCTTGCAACTTCCTGTTGGGAAGGAGAATATATCCCATAAGTAATGGATGACCCGTGGACTGAACACACTACAAGAGAAATAAATTTATCAGGTAAGCATAAATTATGTTTTTTACTTTGTCCCTTTAACAGGATACAACTACAATAGCTGCTATTCACCAGCTGGATACAACTACAATAGCTGTTATTCACCATCCTGTCCCTGGAACTGTATACAAATCTGTTCTCTCATTTTACCCACTAGCAAGTGCCTGTTGGTGGTTTTTCACATTTTCAGTTTGGTCCTTAGCTATTCTCGCATGCTGAGACAAAAGCGGTGCACATTCACAGACCATGCACTTCAGTTTAGCATGTTCAGTACAAAGCGAGATCTGCTTTTCTACTTCAGTAGCTGCAGTGCTCGTTGCTATTCCTGATTATTTTATTGTATTTATTATGTAACAGTGTAAACACTATAGCAGAAATGTAAAGCTTCCTCTCACTATTGTGTAAGGTAGCTCTGTCCAAAAGCCGCCAACGATACTGATCTGTGATTATGCACTGCTGATGTCCCAGGGCGCTAGAATGCGCAAGCTCCAAGATGGCTGCACATGGTATGGAGAGGCGGAGCTTCAGCAGCCAGCACCTTTTAAGGGTTTTAAATAAGAGAACCACTTTAAAGAGAGGTGCATTTCCAGTAGGAAAACTATATATAGCAAGATGAGAAGTAGCCCTGTTATTGTAGTGGTTCAGCAAAAGTCTAATGTCCCTTTAACCTAAACTTTAAATATGTAGTCTATAAGGGACTCATGTAAAAAAATGACCTGCTCTAACTAACCAATTAGACTGACGGATTATGTCTTCCTTAAC
Source organism: Bombina bombina (assembly GCF_027579735.1). Lineage (NCBI taxonomy): Eukaryota > Metazoa > Chordata > Amphibia > Anura > Bombinatoridae > Bombina > Bombina bombina. The sequence goes on along the minus strand of NC_069510.1, from coordinate 10,508,546 downwards.
ATCTCAGGAAGCAGAGGGTCTCTGCATCTCACATGCTGTATCTGAATCATGAACATTTAATTTAACCTGAGTGTCCCTTTAAGCAAATAGAAGATTATAGACTTTTCTTTTTGATGTTCAATATTAACATGGAATCTGAATGGTAAAAGGGGCAGAGCCTGACATAAGATTCTGTTAATGTGTGTGAGATCCTTGTGCTATTTAGCAGTGAGGTTTGTGCATGATTGGCCACTGGTATTGGTCACCTTAAAGGGACAGTGTAGTCCAAAATAAACTGTCATGATACAAATAGGTCATGACATTTTAAACAACTTTCCAATTCACTTTTATCACCAGCTTTTCTTTGTTGTTTTGGTATTCTTAGTTGAAAGCTAAACCTAGGAGGCTCATATGCTAATTTCTTAGACCTTGAGGGCCGCCTCTAATCTAGAGGGCATTAGTTTGTGTGTGTCATATAGATAACATTGTGCTCACGCACATGGAGTTACCTAGGGGACCTAGCACTGATTGACTAAAATGCAAGTCTGTCAAAAGAACTGAAATAAGGGGGCAGTCTGCAGAGACTTAGATACAAGGTAATCACAGAGGTAAAAAGTATATTAATATAACAGTGTTGGTTATGCAAAACTGGGGAATAGGTAATAAAGGGATTATCTATCTTTTAAACAATACAAATTCTGGTGTAGACTGTCCCTTTAATACACAGTAAATTAAAAATGAAAAAACATACAACAGCAGTTTGCACCTCTGTATAACATGGTTGTAAATACTGCTGCCTAAAGCCTTGGGCACGTTCATGCTCCGGAGACAATTTGTCCCCTTCTATTTAAGGATAGGTTGGCGTTAAGTGTCACACGTGAACAATGACATGTAACATCCCCTTGTCACAATGAGGCGCTATTTCACAAGTTATGTAGCTTTACTCTGAAGTCCCAGCTGGGACACCAATGTCTCCTCATTAGATGACAACTGTCTCGTCTCTTATCATTGTAATGTGGTGTTTAGCATTGGCACACTAAATCCGCTTGCTAAAACTATACTCATTATTGGCAGGGAATGAAGAAACCCTTTAAATTCATATAATACAGTTGGACAGAGACAGAAAAGTCAGCTCAAGTTCATTTTTGAAGTTGACATCAAAGCTCTTATGTTGCTGCTGTGGCTGCAATTAGCACTTTTGTTATTCCGAGGGGGGATTTGGAGATACGTTGCTGATAATCTTCCGGTCAATCAGATGAGACATTTCCACACTCAGATCATCAGACTTGGATATTTTTGATAATATTTGCTGAAATAAGTTGCACTTTGCTAAGGGAATTGTTTTCTTCCCCAGTAATAGAAAACTCATCAGTTCCTCAGTTATTTTGGTTATTCCATAAAGTGTATTCACTAAAATGTGCTAAAAACAGGCTTGCTGGGACAACAGAGGAGACATCCCACATAATTTAAAGGGACATAAAACACTAGGGGGCAGGTTACATGATTCGTGCTAACAGTTACGGGCAAGCGAAAAAGGCTTTATCGCAGGAGTTTGCATGCGTCAGGTTTTTCGATTGTTTACAAGTTGAAAGTAAAGGTTATTACTTGAGCACAATTAAAGTTAACGCTCTTCGGGATAGCGCTTTTTTTTTTTTTTTTAGAGCTCAGGTTAACAGTTTCTCAAAACAAAACAGTGTCACAAAAGTCTTCATAACACAAATAAAAATATTCAAAAACAAAAATTGCACAAAACAGTTATAAGGGCTCAACAATGAGGTCGCAAACAAAAGGCAAGAAAAGGGCTGCGTACACAAATGTATGTGTGTAACTGTGTATATATACACAAATGTATGTGTGTAACTGTGTATATATACACAAATGTATGTGTGTAACTGCGTATATATACACAAATGTATGTGTGTAACTGTGTATATATACACAAATGTATGTGTGTAACTGTGTATATATACACAAATGTATGTGTGTAACTGTGTATATATATATACACAAATGTATGTGTGTAACTGTGTATATATACACAAATGTATGTGTGTAACTGTCTATATATACACAAATGTATGTGTGCAACTGTGTATATATACACAAATGTATGTGTGTAACTGTGTATATATACACAAATGTATGTGTGTAACTGTGTATATATACACAAATGTATGTGTGTAACTGTGTATATATACACAAATGTATGTGTGTAACTGTGTATATATACACAAATGTATGTGTGTAACTGTGTATATATACACAAATGTATGTGTGTAACTGTGTATATATACACAAATGTATGTGTGTAACTGTGTATATATACACAAATGTATGTGTGTAACTGTGTATATATACACAAATGTATGTGTGTAACTGTGTATATATACACAAATGTATGTGTGTAACTGTGTATATATACACAAATGTATGTGTGTAACTGTGTATATATACACAAATGTATGTGTGCAACTGTGTATATATATACACAAATGTATGTGTGTAACTGTGTATATATATACACAAATGTATGTGTGTAACTGTGTATATATACACAAATGTATGTGTGCAACTGTGTATATATACACAAATGTATGTGTGCAACTGTGTATATATACACAAATGTATGTGTGTAACTGTGTATATATACACAAATGTATGTGTGTAACTGTGTATATATACACAAATGTATGTGTGTAACTGTGTATATATACACAAATGTATGTGTGTAACTGTGTATATATACACAAATGTATGTGTGTAACTGTGTATATATACACAAATGTATGTGTGTAACTGTGTATATATACACAAATGTATGTGTGCAACTGTGTATATATACACAAATGTATGTGTGCAACTGTGTATATATACACAAATGTATGTGTGCAACTGTGTATATATACACAAATGTATGTGTGTAACTGTGTATATATACACAAATGTATGTGTGCAACTGTGTATATATACACAAATGTATGTGTGTAACTGTGTATATATACACAAATGTATGTGTGTAACTGTGTATATATACACAAATGTATGTGTGTAACTGTGTATATATACACAAATGTATGTGTGTAACTGTGTATATATACACAAATGTATGTGTGTAACTGTGTATATATATACACAAATGTATGTGTGTAACTGTGTATATATACACAAATGTATGTGTGTAACTGTGTATATATATACACAAATGTATGTGTGTAACTGTGTATATATATACACAAATGTATGTGTGTAACTGTGTATATATACACAAATGTATGTGTGTAACTGTGTATATATACACAAATGTATGTGTGCAACTGTGTATATATACACAAATGTATGTGTGCAACTGTGTATATATACACAAATGTATGTGTGTAACTGTGTATATATATACACAAATGTATGTGTGTAACTGTGTATATATACACAAATGTATGTGTGTAACTGTGTATATATACACAAATGTATGTGTGCAACTGTGTATATATACACAAATGTATGTGTGCAACTGTGTATATATACACAAATGTATGTGTGTAACTGTGTATATATACACAAATGTATGTGTGTAACTGTGTATATATACACAAATGTATGTGTGTAACTGTGTATATATACACAAATGTATGTGTGTAACTGTGTATATATACACAAATGTATGTGTGTAACTGTGTATATATACACAAATGTATGTGTGCAACTGTGTATATATACACAAATGTATGTGTGCAACTGTGTATATATACACAAATGTATGTGTGCAACTGTGTATATATACACAAAATCACAGGATTACCTTTGCAAGAAGCTTATCTTTATAACATTACAAAGTAGAAAGTGGAATACAATTTGGATACATTTTTTATTAGACTGATTTTCAATTCCCTCTAAAGAGTAAACTTTTTTATTTTTTTACACACATCCAAGGGGGAAGTTAAATTAAATTGTTTTTATTTATTTATTTATTTATTGATACTGTTGATCTTTTGAATAAATAATTATTTTTATATGCTTATGTCACGGACCAGCGACCTGTTCCAGGCTAGAGGGTTGATCAGGTGGTCTAACTCAGGGCAGGCTGTCCCGCCAGTTCTTCTCTTTCCCCTCCGCTCTGCCATCAGGGGTTGTGACGGTTATGGATTTCAGGTGACAAGGACGATCCCTTCACCGGTTGGATTAATATGTTTTCCACCAGTTTCCCTTGTTTGTTGCAGTAATTGAACTTTGCCTTGCAAGAGCTGATAGCTACCCCGCTTTGCCCCCTTTCTGCCTGGCCAAGTCCCAGACGGAATCTTATGGTACTATTCGCCGGCTGAAAGCCCCTTGCTCCAGCGCTCTGCTCTTTTGAGGGCTTAACATAGAGTTGATGGGCATGGGGTAGGGTGAATACTAAGAGGGTTCTCCCTCAGGAGCCTGAGGTTTTTGATATCCCCACCTTGGACTCTTCCTGAGTGCCTTTACCAGGCTGCCGCTTCGCCCCCCAGTAACGAATCATGTCACTTTTTGGACTGTGACATCTGGGGACCAGGAGCTCTCTAATGACAGCCAATAGTCGCCGCTCCCTCTGGATCACCCCGAAAAAAAAAAAACACTTAATCATTGTAGGGGATCTCTATGTGCCTATGGCCTCTATGAAGGCGCCAGACTGCCTGGAGGGCGGGATTTTTCTCTAACGGGATTAGGTTCTTTTTAAATGGCGATTGTGTATAAATACTGTGAGTTTTGTGTGAATAC